>NW_007377849.1:176153-197694 GCF_000475195.1 Diaphorina citri
AAGAAAAAAAAAAAAGAAAAAGCAAAGTGGCAAAAGGAAAAAACAAAAAAAAAAAAAAAAAAAATGAGGAAAAGCAGAAAGAAGAAGAAAAGGAGAACCAAAGTGGGAGAGACGAAGGGGGGGGGGTCGAGTAAAATGGGTATTTTTCACGAGATCACAAGGGGGCAAAACTTTTCAGCGTGGGTAGCATCACCGAGAGTTCGTTGAAATTTTAGAATGTGAAGTTTTCTCCTTTCTTTTTCCCCTCTAACTTCTCCTTTCTCAGCCTCTTCATTTATCTTTGAACCTCTAATTTCTCCTTTCTCAGCCTCTTCATTCATATTTGAACCTCTAATTTCTCCTTTCTCAGCCTCTTCATTCATCTTTGAACCTCTAATTTATCTTCTCGTCTCCCCTCTTTCTAATTTCCCCCCTCTTATTTCTTTCTCCCCTCTAATTTCTCCTAACTACCTACTATCTACCTATTTACAATGTGATGTGAGAGAACCACATTCTGTATCTACATTACCTACATAGGTACGAGTAGTAGTTTGGCATAAAGAATAGGTAACTTGACAATGAACAATTGAACATTGAATGGTTTACAATTTTCAAAATACATTGTACGTTGGTACAAATCGTACCTACCCATTTATGGGGTGGGGCATTTTTGCCAATTTGCGCAAAAAACGAGCTTTTCACAAGATTTTTTAAGAGGGATTAATCCAAAAATTTATCAACAGTACCTACCACGAATTTCTGGATTATGTTCACAATGTTGAAAAAGCAATCGTTCACGAGTTAAAGGCTGTTATTCGGGTAAATTGTCACCGCATGGAGGGTACAACCCTTATGGCGGGTTTCGCCAACCTCCTTTTTAGCCTGTTTGCTTAGCAGCTCTGTTAAGCCTATACAAATCAAATGGAACCTAACTGGCTACTGGCTGTTAACTCTACAGGCCTTCTAATAGGGACTGAAAAAATACTGCTGAGATCCACTCTTCGTTTTCTCCTTCGAAATCCACTACCTATCAAATATATAAGACCTTGTTTAGACTGCGAGAGTAAAGGGACTTTTCAGTCCTATACTGGTAGGACAAGGTATAGCAAGGTATATTAACAAGGTAACAAGGTGCTGGTTTAACAAGGTATATTCTATTCTATTCTTCACAGTTATACAGTGACGTTAAACCGTTGAGAAGATGGTTTAACACAAACTGCGACTAAACGACAACCATCATAAGCTAAGAACCTAACTAGACATATTTTAGGTTCCGCTGATTTCGCGGCGATGGAAAATTTCAATGCTAACATGAGTACCCGGATTATTTCCGCCTAACAACAAAAACAATAGGTTATCAGAGAGAGGAAAAAAAATGAGAACTTATCCATGAGAATGATAAACTTATGTATTACTGAGTATACAGGGTGTTCCACCTTAAAAGTGCCCCATAGGAAATTAACCCATAAAATCAAAAATTTGTACTCGTTTTTCGATTGCAAATATTTCAACGGGTTACTTTCTGGTGTTCTCGTGTTGACCCAGCACCTAAATGGGAAGTATTGTGTCTCTTCTCGCCCATCTGATGAGAGGCATACTACGGGATGGGCATGCTACGAACAGACCACAAGCGTCCAATGTAGCAGTTGTTTCATCGCTACGAAAAAAAAACGGGGGGGAAACACTCATCTTTAAAAAAAAAAAAAAAATTGTTCCATTGCTACGAAATAAAAACGGCGGTGGAACACTCATTTTTTTTTTTAATCAGTTTTTTGCCCAAGAAAAGCATTATTTCTAACTTTTGAAGAGGATTGGTGCAACTTTCAAGGTTGTCCGACTTACAGTTAAGGAGTTCGACGTAGGAACGGCTGGCTTTCTCCTACCCTGTCCTCTGCTTTAGAGACGATAAGACCTCCATTGTTACAGTTTCCTTTATCAAACCTCTTTCAAAAAAGAAACTTGTCACAATGTCACATAACGGGTTAATTTTCGTATTCAACTCATTAGATATGATTTTATCGATATCTGCATATTATATATTATAATTTTTTCGCTTTTTTTATTTCAAGTTCTGAAGCTCACCTTGGACTCTTTATTATCTTTCGATGAAGAAGAGAAGGAGAGATTATTGTATTGTTTTTGCACAAATAGCGAGAAAAGATTACGAATCGAGATCTAACTTCTAAGGAGAAGAAATATGTCCATTAAAACATAGCAGAATTTCATTATGACTATTGTAAGACAGCAGAATAGTTACTTATGCTATAGATAGACATTAAGTACTTATGATATACAATATATACAACATAGTTATAGTTAGATATTATACATTATGAGACATTAATGGTATCTTGAGCAAGATTGCAACAGTGTAAGTGGGTAATAGATTATCAACAATGCATACAGGGGAACTCAGAAAAGAGTATAACTAGGCGACTAAATGAAGGTGTTTAAATAAGACCTACTGGGGCGGGGTTATGTTTAGAAATTAACATCCAAACGTGTTCGGTTGGATGGGAATGAAAAATTAAAGAAAAAACATTCTAACTTAAAAAGTTGTGTTATCCTTCAGAGTTTTTCAAAAAAATATATGTAAGTAGAAGGTGAATTGATATGCCTAGGTAATTTTCAGCACACTTTTTTGAACCATCCTGTATAGTCAGGTACTTACAGGTAGCTAATTAAGGCGTACTTTCTGGATCCATACTGTTTATAAATGATAGAGCTATCAAGTAATACGCATACTACTTGTGTTCCTACAGCCGGGAATTACTACCTTAATAGTAGGAGAGCCAGTCTGGTCTGGCAAACGCCAAATTCTGGGATAGATTCCTGACCGGCTCGGATTTTATCCTACGCAGATAAAGTTCGTTCTCGGAACGGCTTCTTTCTATCCTGTCTCCTTTCTCTCTTCAATTTCAGGACGAAAGGAGTTCCACTCGGGGCGAACATTATCTTTAACAGACAAGGTTCGTTCTCGGAACGGCTAGATTTCTCCTATCCTATCCTCCCTTCTCTCTTCAATTTCGGGACGAAAGGAACTCAGCAGTTACAGTATCAAATCAAAAAAGAAGAAGAATAAGAGAAAAAAAAAACGGAGTTTAATAAAAGAACATAAAAATCGAATTCATTGAAATGAAGAAAGAAGCAGAGAAGTTGACCTTTTAACTTTTCTCGATTAAATTTCGATACATTGGAATACACGAATAATCAATTAATGCAAGTAAACAAATCAGAAATAACTTCGCATTATTCATTCACACGTAATTCCACTCTAGTTTTATTCTACAGCTACGCGGTTCGCACGTAATTCCAATTATACAGGGTGACCAAAAAAAACTCCGTTTATTAAAGTTGGATATTTATTTAAATGTGCACTTAAAAAAAAAAGGTTGGGTGGAAGAGCTCACCAAATGAGAATCCTATCATTTAGATATTATTATCAAAGCCTCGAGAGAAAAAAAAAAAAAAAAGATGGAACTTGGTAGAGGGAACTGTCTGTAACTACTGAGGTCATAACGTCACGAAACCTAAGAGAGAAGTAGGACTTGTAGGACAGCATAGGAGAAAGCCAGCCGTTCCGAGAACGAACCTTATCCGTTTAGGATAAAGTTCTCCGCGGGTGGAAACCGAAACCACGACTTGGCGCTTACAAGGCAAGCGCGCTACCCTCAAAATTAACTAAGATGATTCCATTTGATTAACGTAACTGAAATACACTCCATAATTTGGAACGTATAATATCTCTAGTAGCGCGGTCAAACTTTCTTATTCTTGCCTTGGCGGGGCGGAGCGGTACCACGCTAGCTCCTTAATGTCAGATTTTTCTGGATCACCCTGTATTTTTATATGAAAGCAACGTGTTGGAGTAATAATCTGATCAATATGATGGAAATCAAGTACCCACGTAATAAGCAGCTAGACAAAATTAGACCATCAGAAAAATAGCTGAACTTGAGTGTTTGGCCGTATACTTTGTACAGCACAAGTAAGTAATAAAATTACGCCAAGGTAGTTTTTTTTTTTTTTTTTTTTTTTTTTTTTTTTTTTAAAATGGTGTTTTCCCCCGACCGCCAACCGCATAAACTATCTCAACCAAACGTTTTGTGTCGCATCCTTGTCACATTTGACATCTACATATCAAATTTCCTATAGGATAAGGAAGGTAAAAAAGTGATAATAAATAAAATAATAGAAAGTAATGAGTAAAATTGTAAAAATAACATTATTTCCTGAATTCCTGACAATAAGTAGTTCTCAATTCCTTATCTCCCTTGTTTTATAACTTGAAATCGAAACACTTTCTTAATCCTAAATAGGCACTTCATGAGGTACTTGATACAGAAGTACCTGTGCTACTTGCGTACATTGGTACCTACTTACTACTACATACTACTCATGTACTTGCGACTACTTACGTAAGAACTTGCGTACTTCATACTCAAGTAGATCGATCTTTTGATTTTAGGAACATCAATTAGAGTCTTCACAAAACTTTTTTTTTTCTCATACATAGGTATATCTTTTGGGGACGTGGTGGTAGACACTAGCCTGATAAATAAGAGGGCGACACAAATCACTGTGGGACTACAAACCTTAGTCATTAGGTGGCTCCCTATAAATAGTGGTTGAGTGGAAGAGCTCACGTAAGTGAGAACCCTGCCACTTAAAATAAAGCTCTAAAAATCAGAGCAGCCAAATCCTCACCAGCCTGGCTAGGCTAGCTGGAGGTTACAAAAGGAAAAGCACAGGTCCTCACGATAGTTGACTGCGGTTCGGAACGGGCCAAGTAATCTTGGCTAGAGACCATCAACCCCCACTCGGTGCAGCTACACCGCTACAACAACACACATCACAGAGGTAAGAGCAGAGCATATAGGGGGTTAGAATGGTTAGAGCACACCGAACAAAGGTATAAGAACCAAGGAGCTCAAGTAAGAACTGAGAAGAGCATATTGGTGTTAAACATATTGTGTACACAGAGAGGTACCCAAAAACCCAAAAACACTCCACTCTATCTACCCATTTATATGGGTCAGATTCCTACCCATATAAATCAAAACGTATCTGAACCGACCGCGACAGTGCGGGGGCGGGAATTCTCATCTTCCCATGGGGGTTTAAAACAATTTTCTGAGTGGGAGATTTGATAGAAAGGAAAGGGGGGGGGTGGAAGTGTTGGTAGGTGTAAGCCGGTATCCAGGATTTTATCCCACGGTAGAGGAACAAAACAAGGACCTGAGGGGAGGAGGGGGGGGCTAAATACGGCCCTGGGTAGATGTGTAAGTGGAGGGTTAGAGGGAAGGAAGGGAGTAGAAATGTAAGTGAGCCTCCCCCCCTAAATATACGGCCCTGAGGAGATGTGAAAGGGAAGGTTCATAGAGGGAGGGAAGGGAGTAGATGTATAAGAGGGGCCCACAGAGGGAGAGAAAAGGGAAGAAATGTATGTGGGAGGGAGAAGAGAGGGACAGGGAGAGGTAAAAATATAAACAGGCAGAGGGAGCAGAGGGAGTAATTAAACAAGAAAAAATATAAACAGGGAGGAGAAGGAGGAGGAGGAGGGTACATTGGAGCTGTCAAAAAAGAGAAGCCCGAAAGTTCGTTCCACCCGTAAAAGTCCGCCTCCCCAAAATATGAAACAAAATTTTGAGCCAAAAAAACTTCAATCCAACGAAAATAACGTCGCTAGAAAAACAAAATGGCCTGTCAAAAGTTAGGTACTTTGTTTCAGAAACAAAATAGACTATCAAAAGGAGAAAGAGGAAAAGAATAAGGAGAAGAGGATAACTGATGAGTGTGAAGTAGAAGAGAAAAGGAAGAGCAAAGTGTCAGAAGGAAAAAACGAAAAAAAAAAAAAAAAAAAATGAGGAAAAACAAAAAGAAAAACTAATTGCTCCTATCTCCTCTTTCTTCATCTTTGAACCTCTAATTTATCTTCTCGTCTCCCCTCTTTCTAATTTCCCCCCTCTTATTTCTTTCTCCCCTCTAATTGCTCCTATCTCCTCTTTCTTCATCTTTGAACCTCTAATTTATCTTCTCGTCTCCCCTCTTTCTAATTTCCCCCCTCTTATTTCTTTCTCCCCTCTAATTGCTCCTATCTCCTCTTTCTTCATCTTTGAACCTCTAATTTATCTTCTCGTCTCCCCTCTTTCTAATTTCCCCCCTCTTATTTCTTTCTCCCCTCTAATTGCTCCTATCTCCTCTTTCTTCATCTTTGAACCTCTAATTTATCTTCTCGTCTCCCCTCTTTCTAATTTCCCCCCTCTTATTTCTTTCTCCCCTCTAATTGCTCCTATCTCCTCTTTCTTCATCTTTGAACCTCTAATTTATCTTCTCGTCTCCCCTCTTTCTAATTTCCCCCCTCTTATTTCTTTCTCCCCTCTAATTTCTCCTATCTCCTCTTTCTTCATCTTTGAACCTCTAATTTATCTTCTCGTCTCCCCTCTTTCTAATTTCCCCCCTCTTATTTCTTTCTCCCCTCTAATTTCTCCTATCTCCTCTTTCTTCATCTTTGAACCTCTAATTTATCTTCTCGTCTCCCCTCTTTCTAATTTCCCCCCTCTTATTTCTTTCTCCCCTCTAATTTCTCCTATCTCCTCTTTCTTCATCTTTGAACCTCTAATTTATCTTCTCGTCTCCCCTCTTTCTAATTTCCCCCCTCTTATTTCTTTCTCCCCTCAAATTTCTCCTATCTCCTCTTTCTTCCTTCTTTCACCCTTCTACATTTCCTCCTCTCTCCTTTCTCTTCTTTCTTTCTTTCTACCCTCTACTTTTCCCTCTTTCTTCTGCCTCACCTCTTCTTTATGTATTTTTCCCTCTAATTTCCCTTTTCTTTTATGTCTTTTTTCCTCCCTTTCTCTTCTCTTCTTCATCCGTTCGCTGAAAATCTTCCCTTGTTTTTAATGGTCGAAATATGATATTAAAAAGTACACAATATTCAGGAATAAAATTAAAAAAAAAAAAAAATAGAAACTCTCTCTCTCTCTCTCTCTCTCTCTCTCTCGGTCCCTCTGAAGCATAGCATTTGGAGTCCACGGAAAATTCCAGCAATTGGAGGATTATTGGATGGCAACGAACTGTAAGCTTTTTCTTTCTTTGCCCTAAGCGCAGATGGCAGTCTACCATTTCTGAGGGACTTCAGGGGGTTCACTGTCTGACAGACCGTGGTCAGGAGATTAGAAAAGAGTGTAAAAAAATAAATAAATTCAGGGATGGTCTTACCCCTGGGGTGCAATACACACTGGACTACACACAGGAATTTCGTTTAAAAAACTCCCCCCCATGTCGATGTAATCTTACCTCATTGCTTACTGTTATATGTTTTTGGATATATTTGGACCTAAAAAACATATAACAGTAAGAGAAGAACACTCAGTTTCATGAGATTCGGATATAGACCATCCGTAGATGTCCTACACCTGAGCGCGAGCGCCCTTAAAGTAGAATCCATGGCTTTCATCATGGGACTTACTCTGCCCTGCGTGCTATCGCACGATCTTTTTCTACCGCCATGGAATTCCTGAACCAGGCAAGCCTGGTCGTCGCCATTCTCATTCTGCCGCCAGTTCCTTTATTATTACGATAGTAACAGTAAGAATAGGATGTCTAATATGAAGCTAACCAATAATGGTAATCTTACCTGTTATTTAATAGCGGCGCTCTTGTTACTCTCCTGCGCGCCGCCGAGCAAGTTGGAAGTGGACGCGCCGGTTTGCGCCGACGTGAGCGCCATCTTCTGCATCTGCCGGATCACCGTCGTCGCGTGGTACGCCTGCTTCCACCGACTCTTGGCAAAGTTCTTCTTCAGCTGCTCCGAAACGGTGCCGTGGATGTTCTTCTCGGAGGCTGCGTTTCCGCAGATCCACTCGTGCGCAAGCGCCTGCTTACAGGTGAAGCGCCTCTCGGGGTCGACGCACATCAGGTGGCGGATGAAGTCCTTGGCGGAGTCGCTAATGTCGTCCCAGTAGGGGGCGTCAAATTCGAACTCCCCCTTGAGGATCTGCGCGAAGAGGTTGGCGTCGTTCTCGTCGTAGAAGGGAGGGTAGCCGCAGAGGAGGATGTAGGAGATGACGCCTATGCTCCACACGTCCACAGCCTTGCCGTACGGCTTCTGTGCGAGGACCTGTGGACAGACAAGGGGAAGGGTTAGTTATAGGTTTTCATCAGTAAATATCTTGAAATTTTCTTCAAATGGATCCCAAGGGTAAGGCCAGCCACTTACTATCAGGTAGACCTGATCAGGTGTCCGGTCTACCTGATGGAGTCAGTTTTACCTGATAGTGTGGGTCCTCATCAGGTAGGCCTGATAGTGTGTGTGTGTGCTCATCAGATGTACGTGTCAGGTCTATCTGATAGTGAATGGCTGGCCTAAGGTAAATATAGAATTCTAGACCCTTGACAAATGGAGTATGCTCTAAGTAGTCTAAGGCTTGTGATGTGCTCAAGCCCACTCCGATCCGGGTAAAAGGTTAATGGGATTCAGTTGGACAGAAGAGACGTGAAAGGTTATGGAAATATGGGCGAGGACGAGGACTATTGATGTAAGACGAGACGAGGAATTTCTCATCTAGAAATTTGCAAGACGAAAAATGGATTTTGTCTCGTCTTGTGAAAAAATGAAGCGGGCTGACGGGCTCTAATATCTCGTCTAGTCTGCACTAGCGAGGACCTGCGAATATTTTTATTTATTTATAAAGTTTCCATTTCTTAGTTATTCGGTACAAATCTCTCAATGAAATAAATATTCAACAAATGGTATACACATCTGTAAAAGCCGGAGCCTGTGCCACGGATGGGGACGGTAAGGGTTAAGATTTGGTTTTATGGGACGGAAGGGACGCGAAAGGTTAATATCTTGAACTTTGTAAACGGGAAATCGTAACTTTCTAAGGTCCACGCTGTTTTATTCAAGTAAGTAAGTAAGTAGTTCGTTATTATTATTATTTTTATTCCTACTAAGTGCGTAACACAAAGCATTTCGCACAGGCTCGTTTTACTGTTGTAGGAAATGAGTTTTCCTCAAATGAGTATTTTTATTGAATTTGGTCAATAGAGCCCCACAGACGCGATGTAAAGTCTGAGAGAGAATTCTACTCGTAACTTCTGACTCATTGACTGAGTTAAATGAAGAGAGTAGTTCTTTTTTTTACAACCCACTCACTCTTTCCACACACTTCAAAAAAGAGAGAAAGTAGAAAGCAAAAAAAAAACGATTAAGTAGGTAATGCTGGGTGTGCAAACTGCCGTATCTTTCTCCTCACTAAAGTATACTTATACAGTGGAACCTCGATTATTTCAACTAACTGGGACCGAGGTAGGTAGTTGAAATAATCGAAAGATGAAATAATTGAAATTCCGTAAAAAAAAAACAATGAAAAAGGGGCAAATTTGTTAGATACAAAAGAACAAAATGGTTAATGAAGACCCTATTTAGAACTGATTTTGGGGTTGAAATAATACAGAGTTGAAATAACGGAGGTTGAAATAATCGAGGTTCTGCTGTACTTATCTTTCTCCATACTATACCCCCTGATGAGGGACTTCAGAGGGTTTATTTTCTTTCTGACCTTTACATTTAAGGGGAGGAAAACTGTAGCGGGAGAGGGGTATCATTATAATTTTAACCCATTCTGAGTCTGCTGACCGGAGTCCTGCTTGAGCAAAATAGTAGGTACGCCATGTTTTTTTTTTTTTTTTAGATTGGACAGCATTACGCAGAAAAGAACCATCCATAAGGGGCATTGCCTTAAGGCATGTATGGTTCTCTTCTGGTTCTTTTGTTTGATTTTTTTTCTGCTTTTACTGCTGTGTTCAGCTGATACTATTGGCCGATTGGCCTTTATATGAACTTTAGAGATTCGAAGACAACGTTTTAAGAGCTCCAGAACTTTTTAGGTGCTCAAGAACTTTTTATGTGCTCGCGACAAGAAAGAATAAACGAGGTTGATGGAAATTGTAGGTTGGTGGAAATAATGAAATTGTGGGAGTGAAAAAATACAGGGAAAATTCTCAGAATTGAATATTTAGGAGGGAGTGTGAGAGGAGGTGAAGGGAAAATAGAAAGTGGGAGTGAAGGAAAAAAAAGGGGGAAAACTGTTTATTACTAAACAATGATACCTACGTAATAATTTCACTGTATTAAATCTGTTTTTCAGTCAGCTCCCATGGCGTAGTGGTCACTGCGCTCGCCTTGCACGCGGGAGACCCGGGTTCGATTCCCGGCGGGGTCAAGAAATTTGTATCATGCAAATTTGATACCGTGACTGGCTGTTGCGGGGCCCACTCAGCCTCGTGAGGAAAATGAGTAGCTATGTAATATAATGCGCATAGCGACCGGTAGCTGTTGCGGGGCCCACTCAGCCTCGTGAGGAAAATGAGTAGCTATGACATATAAATGCGCATAGCGACCGGTGCCAGCAAGATAGGTAAACATTGGATTTTAGGATTATTGAGATATTGGGAAAATCCTACAATGCTGCAGTGAGCACCAAAGTTGTGACAAAAATGCACAAAGAAACTGCATTTACATTACATTTACATTACAAATCTGTTTTTCACTGTAAATTCTTTGTATTTCTTTTGTATTTCACTGTAAATCATTAGAAAATAAAGGACAAGAAATCTGTTTTTCACTGTAAATTCTTTGTATTTCTTTTGTATTTCACTGTAAATCATTAGAAAATAAAGGACAAGACTGGACATTTACCGCCGCAAGTGTGATTATGGATTTCAATATCATCTTGAAAGTAAAAACGCATCTTGCATAATGCTGAACGAGTGAACTTTGATCCATCATCCCGTCTGTACACGGGAAAAGGCGAAGAAAAAGAAGAAGACATAAGACCTTGTTTAGACTGCGGGAGTAAAGGGACTTTTCAGTCTCATTCTGGCAGTATAAACAGGGTATATTCTATTCCATTCCAACATTTCTAAGTAGGTAACCTAAGGGTTTTTTTTTCTGAATCTAATGAATCCATCGAATCCGGATTCATGTTGACGAAAAAATGTCTTTTTTAAATTGGAATCCAGTGAATCCAAGGGATCCACTCAGGGACTGGATTCGTTTGGTTCACATTGCAGTGGTAGAAAATAGGGATTCGAAGGAGAGAAGTAAAAAAATGTCTCTTAGTAAGAAAAATGAAAGGGGAATCCAAAGGATTCAGATTCTTGAATCCACTGAATCCGGATTGGTTAGATTTAAAAAAAAATTCTTGGAGGGTTTCAGCAGTCATTATAATTATATAAGTTCTGTGGGTCAACTTGATAAGGAGAACCAAAAAGGCAGATATATTTGAAGGATCCATCATATTGCATTCTCAGACTTTAACCTTTTCAGTATCTTGGAAGGAATATCTATTAGCACCCTAGCCCTAGCAGGCTTCAACTAAATTTTTTTTCATCAGTAAATGGGTTTCTTCAAATTAAATTGATCCCAAGGGCAAGGCAATGCCTAAACAAGATCCGTCATATTACATTCTCACAGACTTTAACCTTTTCAGTATCTTGGAAGGAATATCTATTTGCACCCTAGCAGGCTTCAACTAAATTTTTTTTCATCAGTAAATGGGTTTCTTCAAATTAAATTGATCCCAAGGGCAAGGCAATGCCTAAACCCTTGACAAATGGAGTGTGCCTGAAGGCATGTGATGTGTTCCAATCCACTCTCATAGGTACATGGTTTTCTTGAGGCATTCGTGCCTCGTTTTTTCTAGCATTTGTGTACACAAAAAGCCCACTCCGAGGCTTAAGTGTAGGGGCAAACAGCCCTGAAGGAACACCTGAAGCTTCTACGAATCTAGCATTTGACGCAGTGGCGTAGCGTTGTCTAAATTCAAGTGTAGGGCTTTGTAGGGCTCATGCACAGGTCTACCAAGTCCCATCACAGTAGGTACATGCATGACGATATTTCAATTAATGTCCTCCTCCTTCTCCTCCCGTACCTTCTTGCTTCTTCACTTCTTCCTCTCCCTTCTTCTCATCTTCCTCCTCCTCCTCCTCCTCCTTTTCTTTCTTCATCTACCTATATCTAATCGCGCATTAAATTATGCAGATAAGGTATTAACATGAAATTTAAATCAGGGATATTTAGAGTGGGCCCTTCAAGTTTTTACTTTGAGTTGATAACTACTTACACAATCTTCAAAGAGGAACGCTTAAGGCTCTTTTTATCTTTGCTGACTTCAAAAGATTCGTTTAGAAAACTCGCAGTGGAGAGCCCTCGAAAAAAATTATTCACATTTTTGAAACACGATTTTCACTTTCCTTATCCTATAGGAAGGAAAGTAATGTAATCGGGTCAAAATTTCGATGGTCAGTTTTTAGTGCCAAAACACGTTTTGATATTGAGGATAAAATTCCATACCTCGGCTGGGATTGAACCCACGCCCTCCTGTTTACCAGGCGAGCGCCTTGACCAAACCACCGAGGCTTAGTCTGGCTGGGGGAATTTGAACAGAGAGTGTAGACCTGTTTAATCTGGCTAAGGGACTAACAGATAAAATTCCATACCTCGGCTGGGATTGAACCCACGCCCTCCTGTTTACCAGGCGAGCGCCTTGACCACTACACCACCAAAAATAAAGTGCGCCCAAGATTGATTTATTTTGGAAATCACCCATGCGGAGGGAGGTACTTGGCATCTTTCTTTCTCACGAAGGAACTCTTTGAAAGTGTCACAACATGATTAAAAATTTAAATGTGAACAAAACTGAACCTTGTGTTTCAATATTGGGACTATGAAGATGTATTCAGGGATACAGGGATATTTGTTTCAATACAGAGGATGAGAGTCCCTGTCCCAAACATCTGGAAGCTATAGGAAGACACATTTTTTGTTCTTAAAAAAAAAAAAAAAAAAGTTAAATTAAAAAAGCAGATTTTTTTTACACACAGATTTTTTTTTCTTTTTTTTACAAATGTATGCATTTCACATTTGAACTCGACATTGAGGTACGTATTTTATCGAACGAACGAAATTAATTAGATCTTGTAACTGTTCTAAGATCAGCCAATCACTCTTTGGCCATCTGACAGACTCAAGTCTGACAGATCGCGATCAGTTAGAGTTTAGACCGTACAAGTGTGGTGAAAAAAAAACTTCAGACCGCCGTCTCTCAGACGGTGTGGGTTCGATTCCCGCCCGGGCCCGATTTTATTCTGAACGGATAATGTTCGTTCTCGGAACGGCTGGATTTCTCCTATATCCTGTCTTCCTTTTCTCTTCGATTTCGGGACGATAAGACCTTAGCAGTTACAGTTCCCTCTGTCAAAACTCTAAAAAAAGTGTGTCAAGCATGAATGTTCGTCACAGATTAATGACTTCTCTCCTCTAAGTACTTACCTATAGCATATAGCAGTATTATTACCAGGGCACTTAATCATCCAGATCAATGTGGCAGCAAAAAAATAGGCATTGTTGCCAAACATGTCACATGTGCAATGGTAGAGAATCTTTAAAGGGGGAAGGTATATTGACAGTGCTTCCTCCGACAGTGAAACAAAGTCAGGTAAGGCGATATCCACCTTACCTGTTCTGGAATCAAACCTCTGAACTTAGAGCTACCTCTGCATTTTAAAAGAGAGAGTAGTTTGGGTTTGGGGTATTAGGTGTAGGTAGGTAGATACGCCTAATTTCGAAATCCTTTCCTTCTCACTCTCACTCTCTCTCTCTAACACCCTTCTCTTTCTTTAGTTCTCCTTAAGTCTATGTCTCTCTCTCTCTCTCTCTCTCATCTCATTAGGAATTTATTAGGATCTTCCGACCCCCCCCCTCCTATACTATAGGAAGGAAAGTAATGTAATCGGGTCAAATTTTCGATGGTCAGTTTTTGATGCCAAAACACGTTTTGAGGTCCCTGTTTCAGCCATTGGTCCGTGTGTGTATCTGTGTGTCTGTCTGTAAACAAAATATCTCGAGAACGGTAAGAGCTAGCGACTTGAAATTTGGTTTGTAGCTGTCAAATGTGAGAATGCGACACGAAACTTTTGGTTAAGACCGATGCAACGCTTGGCGGCATTTTACCGCTTTTTGGCGGTTTTCGGTGTAATTTAACAATCGGAACTTGTGGTTAAGATCGGTGCATTGGTTGGCGGCATTTTACCGCTTTTTGGCGGTTTTCGGTCTAGTTTAACAATATCTCGGGGACGGTATGAGCTAGAGACTTGAAATTTAGTATGGAGTTTACAAATGTGACAAGGATGCAACTCAAAACGTTTGGTTGAGATAGGTGCTGCGAGGTATAAGCTAGAGACTTGAAATTTGGTATGTAGTTCACAAATGTGACAAGAATGCAACACAAAACGTTTGGTTGAGGAAGGACACTCAGTTTCATGAGATTCGGATATAGACCATCCGGAGATGTCCTACACCTGAGCACGAGCGCCCTTAAAGTAGAATCCATGGCTTTCATCATGGGACTTACTCTGCCCTGCGTGCTATCGCACGATCTTTTTCTACCGCCATGGAATTCTTGAACCAGGCAAGCCTGGTCATCGCCATTTCTCATTCTACCGCCAGTGCTTTGTTGACTCGGTTTACTGCCAAATAAACCTTGGCTGCCGGAGTAAAGGAACTTTTCAGTCCTACGCGAAACAGTTTAAAGAAGCACTATGTACATATATTATTACCTGCCACTCCAACCTCAGTGGTTAGCACGGTGGACTTTGAATCTGGAGGTTGGTGGTCTGAGTCAAGTCATAAAATTTAGCTTTGTTACTTTATGTATAACAAGTTTTCTGCTATTTAAACTTGTTTGTTGCTTGTGTAATTTCTGGACACGAAAATCTAATATATACTTTATGTATTAGGTACGGAACGACATTTGTGACAATTTGCCTTTCCTTTTATAAATCACAAACTAAAATCCTGCTAAACGTTTCACCTTCCCCCCTTCAGGCTCACACATGTCCAACAACAGTCAGTCCGGTCGCTATCACGAGTCCACTAACGACCCGGCCGCCTCCAATAAACGAAAACCACCGACAAAGGGAACTGTAAAGGCTAAAACTGTGTTCGGTATTCGTCGCATAATTATTTGGTATTCGTCTCATAATTATTTGGCATTCGTCTCACTCAAAATAACCCCTAAAAGAGAGGTTTGATAAAGGGCTATTAAAGCTACGTCTATGTCCACACATAAAGCCCTGTCCGTCGATCGACGAGATAAATCTATGTAGGGCCAGCCTAGTTAGCTTAGTTGGTAGCGCGTCTGCCTTGTAAGCGCTAGGCCGCGGGTTCGATTCCCGCCCGGGGCGGATTTTATGTAGGAGAAAGCCAGCCGTTCCGAGAACGAACATTATCCCATCAGGATAAAATCCGCCCCGGGCGGTAATCGAACCCGCGGCCTAGCGCTTACAAGGCAGACGCGCTACCAACTAAGCTGACTAGGCTATAATCAGTGTATTTAAAATGAGCTCTATTGCAAAAGCTAAAATAAAATCCAGAATACAGCAAGCTAAAATGGTGCTAGGTCGTGGTTCGATTCCCTCTTGGGGCGGATTACATTCCAAACGGATAATGTTCGTCCTCGGAACGGCTGGCTTTCTCCTATCCTGTCCTCCTTCTCTCTTCGATTTCGAGAGGATAAGACCTTTACAGTAACAGTTCCCTCTGTCAAAAATAAAAAAAAGAAGGTTTTTATGTAAATAATTTAAAACGTTATGCATCTTCCATACCGACCATACCACCTATGTAGGTATGTAGGTAGGTACATTATTTATTATTTCCTATGTTCCTATTTCTACTTGTTTTGTATTTGGAAGTTTTTAAAGATAATGGTTTTTGTATAATCGTAAAATGTTCAATGGTCGTAAAGATCATAAAAAGAAACGAAACGAAAAGTCATTAAAATTACTGATTCATAATTCCTCGTAGATTATTTTTATGCTGATCGGACGAAGCGAATTCCAAGTTTTAACTGAGCGAGTTTGCATTTTTAGTTTGTCTGTAGAGAAGTGAAAATGGGAGAAAAATTTGGATCAAAATGCCGAGAAACCTCAAAACTTTTTGCTATTGTATGTTTGTCGTTTGATAGACGCGGAACCTCAACAATGGAGGTCTCATCGTCGCGAAATCGAAGAGAGAAGGAGGACAGGATAGGAGAAAACCAGCCGTTCCGAGAACGAACCTTAGTCCTTGACTGTTTCGGATGAAGTTTGCACCGGGCGGGAATCGACAGCTGTCCTCCAGGCCTTGTTTCAATCGACCATCGATCGACGATTGTCGACTATAGGTATGTGGACACAGCTTAAGAGCCTTTTCACTTTTCGTGTGGTCCAAATAATTTGGCCAAAAAAGCATCACATTTATACCTAAAAGGTGTTTTTTTTATTATTATTTTTTTTTTTTTTCCAAAGAGGTTTGACAGAGGAAACTGTAACTGCTATGGTCTTATCGTCGCGAAATCGAAGAGAGAAGGAGGACAGGATAGGAGAAAACCAGCCGTTCCGAGAACGAACCTTAGTCCTTGACTGTTGAGCGAGTTTGCATTTTTAGTTTGTCTGTAGAGAAGTGAAAATGGGAGAAAAATTTGGATCAAAATGCCGAGAAACCTCAAAATTTTTTGCTATTGTATGTTTGATAGACGCGGAACCTCAAGAATGGAGGTCTTATCGTCGCGAAATCGAAGAGAGAAGGAGGACAGGATAGGAGAAAACCAGCCGTTCCGAGAACGAACCTTAGTCCTTGACTGTTTCGGATGAAGTTTGCACCGGGCGGGAATCGACAGCTGTCCTCCAGGCCAACCGGGCTAGCTACGACTTTTTCATATCTTTAAGTCACAACCCCAGCAAGAACATCGATCGTTTGGAAATCGTACCTAGGGTATTGATTGGTATTGTTCGTTGGGAAATGGCTGGTTGGTATGCCGACAATGTCCCTAAGTTGGGGAAGTGTTTCTTTTTTCCAATACATAGTTGGCCGCCGGCGCGAACGACATGTTTTAACACATAGTTATTAAAGCGCCTAAAAGAAGAAGAAGAAGAAGAAGAAGAAGAAGAAGAAGAAGAAGAAGAAGAAGAAGAAGAAGAAGAAGAAGAAGAAGAATTCAATTGAATAAGCAATGTATTTATAAACAATAATAAGTACATAAGTTTGACCATAAGTTTGAAATAAAGATCTAAAAGGAAGGAAGGATGTGGTTGAGGACAAAATAAATAGTAATTTCATTTTCACACTCGTAAATTATTGTGCAAGAACATCGATCGTTGGTAAATCGTAGGGTATTGGTATCGTTCGTTGGGAAATGGCTGGTTGGTATGCCGACAATGTCCTAAAGTTGGGGAAGTGTTTTTTTTTTCAATACATAGGTAGTTGGCCGCCGGCGCGAACGACATGTTTTAACACAAAGTTAAAGCGCCTAGAGAAGAAGAAGAAGAAGAAGAAGAAGAAGAAGAAGAAGAAGAAGAAGAAGAAGAAGAAGAAGAAGAAGAAGAAAAAAGTTGGCCAACCAATTAAGAGTAGGTCCTTGGTAGGTATACCTATAACTTAAGTAATTATTGAAATAAAGATCTAAAAGGAAGGAAGGATGTGGTTGAGGACAAAATAAATAGTAATTTCATTTTCACACTCGTAAATTATTGTGCAAGAATATCAATATCTCTCCCTTCCAATTCAAACTTGAACTGATTTATTCAAGAGGGACATTCGTTGAACCCATCCATCATTTAGGGATGTTTGCCCCTACACCTAAGCCTCGGAGCGGGCTTTTTTTCTGTATGGAATAAAGACGCAATAAAGACAGAAGTAAGCAATAAAGACGAAAAGATGATGACGATGATAAAGAGTTAAGTAAAAAAAAAAAAAAAATCCTTATCCATTCCCGATTTTTTTCAGATTTAGGGAAGTGTAACTACCAAGATCTTATCGCCCTCAAAACGAAGCGAGAAGTAAGACAGGATGGGGAGAAAGCCAGCCGTTCCGAGAACGAACTATAGGTCTTTGGATCCACAAATGCATGGTTCTGAGACTTCTGGGCCTAGGATCTCATTTTATCAGCACTACTACCAATTTGGAATTTGGAAGTACTTATGTAGTTTCCAATCCTGTCACATGGGATAGCTACGAAAACTGTGAAAAAGTCTTGCTTCACCACAAATAAACAAATAATTCACATTTTTTATTTATTTAGTTCCAAGAAGGAGATACCTATGCTGTCCTATCCAAGATTCCCCACAGGGGGAGATCTTTATTGGAGAATCTGGTCACAGATGGTCTCCTTGAAGACCTCACAGGAGTTAGGACCTCAGATGGTCTTCTTGAGATGTCCATCTGGTTGGGACGTTGGCTATCATGTTAGATATTATGACTTTGGGTGACTTGAATGTGTTAATCCCGTCTTAAAGTAAATGATAAAAAAAGGTACTGTTGACCCATAGTGCAGAAAGTTCCGAGTTCGACTCCCACCTTAAAAAAGCCCTCATAAAAGCAGTATTTGGCTTGCAAAATTTTTGTGATCTTGTACTGACTTAGCACCTACAGGGGAAATATTGTGTCTCTTCTCGCCCATCTGATGGGAAGCCTACAACGGGGGTACGGTGTGAGCATTCTATGACACAGAACACACGAGTCTAATGTAGCAGTTGATTCCGTGCTACACTACGAAATAAAAACGGCGATGAAACTTTTAAATAAAACACAGTACTGTAGTGGAAAGCAACCACTAGGCGATGTTAACGCCTTAGGGCCCTTAGGCGTTCTCTACCAGCTAACCCTTAGAGCTCCATTATTGTGGTCAAATTCTCAAATAAATGAGGATAAAATTCCATACCTCGGCTGGAAACGAAATGCTAAGGTCTTATCGTTCCGAAATTGACGAGAGCAGAAAGACAGGATAGTAGAAAGCAAGCCGTTCGGAGAATAAAACCCCCTCGGGCGTCGATTGAATCCGCGGCCTAGCGCTTACAAGGCAGACGCGCTACCAACTAAGCCAACTAGGCTGGCAAAACTAGGCTGGCAAAAACAACAGAAAACTCACAAATTCTGCAACTTACCTCTGGATTTGGACAGATCTTCTTTGTTGACATACTGGGGGCAGTTGTTGTTGATGTTTCTCTTAATTGTAGGGCTGAGTGGTTGTGAGTCTGATGGACTACTGAGTTGCATCTGGTTTAGAGTTTCCGCAGAACTGGGGAGAAAATAATGGTAATAGAAAGTAATAATAATAATAATAATAATTAGAATATTCCATTCATAATATGTAGGTACATATATTGTGTACCTAGATTTTAGTGGTGAAAATCATTTTTCTTCATATTCAATAAGAAAAAAGTCATCACCGATTTCTTAAAGGTCGTGCATTTTTAAGAAAAAATAAAATGGTGAATACCTACATACCTATCTCAGAAACTAAGCGAAGTCGTAAAAAAATGTTATAGAATATTTTTTTTTTTTTTTTAGAAATGACCTAAGGCCTAAGGGATCTACGCTAGTATTTAGTTAACATTTTTCGTGTTCATCCTGTAGAACTGCAGATAATAATAATTTAATAAATTTGACTTACCAGTCATCTGGTTCACATTCTCGAAAGCCCTTGGCAAACGGATTGCTGGCAATTTTCAATTGAGTTATCTGAAACAAGTCGAAAATGCATGATGATTATGACTTTTTTCTTTTGAAGGTGTGCCCAAACATACATACTACATAAAGTACCGGCTGTCGAACGGGATCGATCGACGAAGTGAATCCATGTAGAGTTCATGGTTCAGTCGACATCGATCGACGGCCGATCATCTATGTAGTATGTTTGGACACAGATTTAGATTTTCATTAGAAGGAACTGTCACGACTGAGGCCTCATTATCCCGAAATTGAAGGGAGAAGGGGGACAGGATAGGAGAAAGTCGGCCGTTCCGAGAGCGAACCTTATCTGTTTAGTTTAGGACAAAGTTCGCCCTATGCGGAAATCAAACCCGGAACCTAGTGCTTATAAGGCAGGCGCGCTACCCTCCAAGCCAGTGATTCTCAGATTGGGGTCCGCGAAGGACTTCAAGACCCATAAGAATATCACATAAAATACAGAAAAGGGGCCGCACAAATAAAAGTCCGCGGGGCGGGGGTTCGATTACCAGTAGCGACACAAAAATCAACTTACCCTATGGTTTTGATAGGCAGTGACGGCGGTGAACATAGTTTCGGGGAACAAGAATGTTTTGAACGGGGAAGTGGCGGAGGCCGAGTTTGACTCCGGGGAAAGCAGAACCACGTGAAACCGCGGCTGATACTTGTGCATCGAGTTCAGGATGATCTGAAAAAAAAATAATAATAATAATAAAAATAATAATATTATGTAACAAGCTATATGTAGTGTAGTGGGTTCGTTGCCCGTAAATAAATGTAAAAAAAAATGTATATAGGTACCTTACATATGGCCGAAGAGCCCTTTGTTGGAGTTAAGAAGCCCTTGGCCCAATTTGGGCTGCAAGCGGCCCTGTATTGGGACCCACCACCCCATCAGTTTATTTTCGGTAATAAAGTTCAAAGGACAATATTTTCCGCGAAACGAAGAGTGAAATTTCCCTCTGTTGTAAGGAAACCCCTTGTTTTCTGTTTAAATTCCAATGCACACAGGATAGATTTCGCCGAAACACGGGGTCAAATTTTATTGAAGACAAGAGAAATTGAAAAACAGAAAGCGCTTCTATTACATCACGCATTTCTCGCTCGGGGCGGATTTTATCCTAAACAGATAAAAGATCGTTCTCGGAACGGCTGTGGCTTTCTCTTATCCTGTCTTCTTTGGTACGTTCTCGCTTTCGGGACGAGAAAACCTGAGCAGTTACAGCTTCAACCTATCAAACATCTTAAAATAAAAACTAATAAAACTCATTTTCATGCAAAAATGTGAAACATCAAACCCTACCCTCTTTTTCGCTCCTCGGTGGTGTAGTGGTCAAGGCGCTCGCCTGGTAAACAGGAGGGCGTGGGTTCAATCCCAGCCGAGGTATGGAATTTTATCCTCAATATAATTTGAGAATTTGACCACAATAATGGTAGTAGCCTACTGCTGGAGTAAAGGGACTTTTCAGTCCTATGCGAGCAGTATAAATAAGCACTATTATTATTATATAGGTAGGTACCTACATAGGTAGGTAGATAGGTACCTACGTAGGTAGTGTTTACATAAAGTGGAACTTTGAGCAGGGATGTTTGGTAGGTATGTGGAGATCATATTATTCTTCTCGATCGAAATAAATGTGCCAGCCTACTTAGCTTAGTTGGTAGTGCGTCTGCCTTGTAAGCGCTAGGTCGCGGGTTCGATTCCCGCCCAGGGCGGATTTTATCCTGATGGGATAATGTTCGTTCTCGGAACGGCTGGCTTTCTGCTATCCTGTCTTCCTAAGACGATCAATCTGAACAACTATGAACTTAATTGTAGAGTATGTTGCTATCCATAGCCCATACTTTACATTTCCTAGTTACCTTTATTGTATTGATTACAAATAAAGTGGAAAAATCTATAATAATCACAATACGGCTACTGTCTACAGATTGGCCTCGATTATCCCGGTATAAATTATTGAAAAATTTCCTCTTCTCTTTCCAGAGTACCACGGGGGCCCTAATAAT
>NW_007377849.1:197871-206809 GCF_000475195.1 Diaphorina citri
ATAATAATAAATAACAATAATAATAATAATAATAATAATAATAATAATAATAATAATAATAATAATAATAATAATAATAATAATAATAATAAATAAAAAATAATAGTACACTGAGAAGAAAAATTGTGAAAGGGTGCCACAAGTTTATGAAACTTAGGGTGGAAGAACTCTATCATTGAGTTACGTGGCATTATTTAGGGATTCTAGGGTAAAGTGTCGAGTTTCCAATATTAGAGTTCCGGCACTCAGTCACTGGGTTAGGCTTCCAGCACCCTAGTTTTTTCTCCGTAGGTAAGTCGTAAAATAAAATAGTCAGTAAAGTGCAATACCAGCTATCGCCGCGCCGAAGGTACATAATTATGTAGAATGTACCACTTCCGAACGGATCACTGCAGTTACATAAGTACCTATCGATAAATTAATCTTGAATAATGGATTTGGTACACAGGCTACAATACGTCTCCCCACTTGAACGCAAAATTTCAGGTCTAAACAAGTTAGGATTACCAATGTTTATTCTATTCTATTTGTTTCAGAATCCATCACTATTCAATTCGACTTACATGGCCATTGTCATCCAGTTGGTTGTTCGTCAGCTTGAGTTTATCAAAGGACACAACCTGTTTCGACCACTGGGCACCACTAGCTGGGGAATCTGGATGAACGTGTATCCGGGGCGGCGATATTGGGTCCGCTTTTCCCGCCACCACCCAGCTGGAACTGAAGAGGAATAATAGAAAGTAAATATCTGGTAATTTGTAATTTTGTAATTTGTAATTTATTTGTACAATTTTATTTGTACAATACAATTTGGTGTGAACATCACATGGCTTTGAAAGTCCCCCCCCCCAAAAGGTTTGATAGAGGGAACTGTAACTGCTAAGGTCTAGAAAACAGCCCATTCCTAGAACGAACATTATCCGTTGAGGATAAAATCCGCTCCAGGCGAACCTGGTGGCTATTACCATTATAATATCTTTTTTACTTTTTATATTTATAATTTTCTCCATCCTTTCTCAAATAGTTGATTAGGTAGGAACTGGGAAGTTAAGGTGGAATAAGTGGAAGGTACACCATGTAAACAGATAAACACTATGAAATATGCTTCGGGAGCCAGGGTATTGAAGTTGAAAATTGGCAATAATACCACAAAGGTCGATAATATAATACGGCTTAGGTATGCTTACCTATATTGGTAGGTATTCACTTACGAGAATACAACATGTAACGACATCAATACCGACCTGCCTCGGTGGTGTAGTGGTCAAGACGCTCGCCTCGTAAACAGGAGGGCGTGGGTTCGATCCCAGGCGAGGTATGGAATTTTATCCTCATTTATTTGAGAATTTGACCACAATAATGGAGCTCTAAGGGTTAGGTGGTAGAGAACGCCTGAGGCGTTAACCTCGCCTAGTGGTTGCCTTCCACTCAAGAGTCTATTATGCTTCGTTTGGTTACTCACCAGGGATCTGCTGGTGCAGAGGCAATGGTAAGACAGAAGAGGAGGAATGGTCGGTAGACAGGGAGAGGTTACTAGAACATGATCCACCTGTGGAGGGGGCACCCAGAGGATCTGGAACAGAAAACACCCCAGTCGGGGATGAATATTTTAAATCATGAATTTTATTTGTACTGTAGCTAATGCTGTGTGCTGTGTCCACACAATGTCGACGAGAGTAATTGATGTTGTCAAGGCAGTGTGGATGAGTGGACAGGGTAACTTTTGTTTCAATCGACGATTGTCAGCCAGCCTAGTTAGCTTAGTTGGTAGTGCGTCTGCCTTGTAAGCGCTAGGCCGCGGGTTCGATTCCCGCCCGGAGCGAAATTATCCGAACACTCTAAGCCTAACCGCCCCTAAAAGGTAATCCGATTTTAAAATTCGACCCTTAGTCACCTAATTAAAAGATTAAAACTATTAAAAGTTCATATTATAGGTACTTAGGTAAATATTGTAAATAACTATTCTACAACTGTTAAATAGGAATGAGGACAGTCTAATGCCAATAGATAGAATATAGACGGCAAAGGTCTAATAAAGCCATTACCCAGGCGTCTTGACTCCGTAGCCATTCTTTCAGCTGTCAGCATATTCAACACATTAACCCATTCTGTGTCACTAGTAACTTTTTTTTCTTTTTTAGAAAAATATTGTTGACGAGGCCAAGAACCAACCAGTTTGAAATTCAATTCAATTCAATTATTTTTATTGTTCAAATACATGATAGTATGTTAACAATGTTTATACAATGGCCATGAAGGTGAGGTAAGGTTGACAAAGGGAACTGTAACAACGGAACGCTTATCGTACCGAAACCGACGAGGAGGACAGGATAGGAAAGCCAGTTGTTCTGGGAACGAACCTTACTTGTTTAGGATGTAAATCGAAAATAAATGATTCAAAGAAATAAGGTGCGCCAGCCTAGTTAGCTTAGTTGATAGTGCGTCTGCCTTGTAAGCGCTAGGCCGTGGGTTCGATTCCCGCCCGGGGCGGATTTTATCCTTAACCAAAGTGTTTATTGAAAGAAAGTTATGTTAGAAAAAAAAGAGAAAAGGTTATCTCATCACCTTTACAAATATTTTAACACTTTCGAACAAATGAATGCACAAATCTTTCAATTACAAATTCAGCCCGGAAAAAATGTCTCAATAAATTTGAAAACATGTTTGCCAAATTGAGGCGTGATCTGGAAGAACGGCGTAAGTGCGTAACTGTAAAAACATAGGTAGTGTCGACTTTTCGAGATAATCGCGTTTAAAGTTTTTCTTTAACCAGCCTAGTTAGCTTAGTTGGTAGTGCGTCTACCTTGTAAGCGCTAGGCCGCGGGTTCGATTCCCGCCCGGGGGCGGATTTTATCCTGATGGGATAATGTTCGTTCTCGGAACGGCTGGCTTTCTCCTATCCTGTCTTCCTTCTCTCTTGATTTTGGGACGATAAGACCATAGCAGTTACAGTTCCCTCTGTCAAACCTCTTAACAAAAAAATACATGTGTTTTTTTTTTTTATCCTGATGGGATAATGTTCGTTCTCGGAACGGCTGGCTTTCTCCTATCCTGTCTTCCTTCTCTCTTCGATTTCTCTAGCAGTCACAGTTCCCTCTGTCAAACCTCTTTAAAAAAAAACTTGATATTTGCATTCGCTTAAAAAAGTACAGTTAATCCCCAAGGTTAACTAATGTTGAGTGAGGAAAAAAAAAAAATCAAACTCACCTTCGATATGTTTCATCGGGGTCACACTGGGAGCCGCAGAGTGCCCCCAAAGGTCCAAATGTTGTCCGGGCATATTATTCGGACACACGGCGGGATTCGAACCCAACTGACCGTGCTGATTTCGGTCCTCGAAATGATGATGCATGGCAGTATAGAAAAAAAAAATCTGGACCGAAATTCGGAATTCCAAATCCTTAGTAGTGATGCTGTGATAATATCACAGTGTGATATCCAGTAAAGTTGCGAAAAAGCACTGCTTTACCTCAAATAATTTGAGATTTGATTGATTGATTGATAATTCAAAATCCTTGTCTAATTCAAAGTTCTCTTTCACTTCATTTTTTTTTTTTTTTTTTTTTTTTTTTTTTAGGGGTTTGAAGGATTCGAACCCAACTGACCATGCTGATTTCGGTCCTCGAAATGATGATGCATGGCAGTATAGAAAAAAAAAAAAAAATCTGGACCGTAATTCGGAATTCCAAATCCTTAGTAGTGATGCTGTGATAATATCACAGTGTAATATCCAGTAAAGTTGCGAAAAAGCACTGCTTTACCTCAAATAATTTGAGATTTGATTGATTGATTGATTGATTGATAATTCAAAATCCTTGTCTTATTCAAAGTTCTCTTTCACTTCAAAAAAGGGTCAAACTTTTCCCAGTAAAAACACTATGATTTTTATGTTAACCCTTTGAGTTGTTATTGTTTTCCATTGTGCGAAGAAGTTTTTCTCTAAAACGGCCGAAATTCGGGGGAAAAAAAGAAAATCTTTGTCTAATTCGAAGTTCTTTTTTTACTTCACAAAAATGTTAAAATTGTCAAAAGATCACCCCGCCCTACCTACTAGTGAAGTTAGCTGTAGCTGAAAGAAATTTAAGGACCTAGGTAAGTAGGTACCTACCTGAAAAAAGACGAAATTTTACAAATATAATAATTGAAGCATAAAATTATTAATCATCAAATTTATTAGTTCCAAACATCAAATTTATCAAATTCCGTTAAAATCGGACAAACCGTGTGAGAGTTAGGTATGTAATTTGTAATTACAATACAAATTACAAATGTTGATATGGTGCAACAATTAGGCTGACTTAAAATTTTACAAATTACCTAAATGGAAGGTTAAAGCTGTCAATAACAGACAACAGACAACAATAGAGGAGACCTAATTTAGTCAATGTAATAAGTTAATGAATAGAAAACAATGTAAATGAGCTATAGGCTATAGGTCGGGTGTTTATTGATATATCGATAAATACCCAACCAAAGTGTTTATTGAAAGAAAGTTATGTTAGAAAAAAAAAAGAGAAAAGGTTATCTCATCACCTTTACAAATGTTTTAACACTTTCGAACAAATGAATGCACAAATCTTTCAATTACAAATTTATTCACACGCGCGCGGTTCACAAAAAAAATAATAATGACTTTGTAATTTTTTTCAACACTTTTCGGGCGCTAGGAACATAGTCGACCTTTTGTCGAAATTTTTTTCACGGAGTCGGTTCGGCCGGGAGCACGTCTGTCAGTCAGTTATCAACCAAGTGTGAAAAGAACCATTAACACGTTTTCATAATCCGAAGAATTCTGTTTATTTTCGAAGTTATTGAAATTTTTATGTGTTTCTTCTGCTTTTCTGTGGAATCCAGGGGGCACACGGTGTCCTGATGGGGAATTGGGGCGTGTTTTCTGTTCAGTTTGTCTAAACAGGCGTGTAATTTCTCTGCTTTTGTTCCGCACACGGTGTCCTGATGGGGAATTGGGGCGTGTTTTCTGTTCAGTTTGTCTAAACAGGCGTGTAATTTCTCTGCTTTTGTTCCGAGATGCTTGAATTCGTTTCGTTTGTGGGTTACGGTTCGTTGATCGTTTCTAGTGCTTTGGGTAATCGTTTCAATCTCGTCCAATGGGATTGTTTGGTGCCTCCCTTTTAGAATTTCAAGAAGCGCCTCTCCTACAACTCCAGATGTTATTTTTAGACCGTTTGGTGTCATGTGGTTTGCTTGCTTTGATTTTCATTTCTCGCGTTCTCTCACCCATCGTTTCTGATCGTTTTGTTGTGTGTGCTTAGATGTCAAACACTTGAAATAAATTGTTTTCTATTCTCAAGTTTATTGCTTTTTGTTTTCATTTATGTTTGTTATTATTTTTTTTTTCATTCCTTCTCGGTAAATATGTGATTCGTTAAATAGTTTCAAGTTTTTAGATTAGAACGTAGCTTCCTATTTATCATGTTCTCATTATTAAGTATGTACCTATATATTTATTTCAGTTGGATTGTTAAAATTTGTTAATTTGCTATTTCATTGTCGCAATTTATAGAAAAATTTCAACACCACTTGGACCTTATAATATCTACTTATTAGATATACCTATCAGCTCAGTTATCACCCCTATCCAATTATTAGGTACCTACCTATTCTCAGAGATTATGGTGAACCTTTGGAAAAGGTTAATCAATTTAATGAAGAATGATTTGTCTCCAGATGTTATTTTTAGACCGTTTGGTGTCATGTGGTTTGCTTGCTTTGATTTTTATTTCTCGCGTTCTCTCACCCATCGTTTCTGATCGTTTTGTTGTGTGTGCTTAGATGTCAAACACTTGAAATAAATTGTTTTCTATTCTCAAGTTTATTGCTTTTTGTTTTCATTTATGTTTTTTTTTTTTTCATTCCTTCTCGGTAAATATGTGATTCGTTAAATAGGTAGTTTCAAGTTTTTAGATTAGAACGTAGCTTCCTATTTATCATTTTCTCATTATTAAGTATGTATATTTCATTTCAGTTGGATTGTTAAAATTTGCTATTTCATAGTCGCAATTTATAGAAAAATTTCGACACCACTTGGACCTTATAATATCTACTTATTAGATATATATACGAGTACCTATCAGCTCAGTTATCAGCCCTATCCAATTATTAGGTACCTACCTACCTACCTACCTACCTATTCTCAGAGATTATGGTGAACCTTTGGAAAAGGTTAATCAATTTAATGAAGAATGATTTGCCAAAGTAAGGTTCCTAATCAGTAATCAGCTTTATTTCATGTGGAATTTGTGGATGTATTGTGTGACGGATGCAAGATAGCAGGAACACTGGAATCCACTCTCGACCGAAGAAACACTCGGTGAACTCCTTCAGCCTGGGTCCTGAATTCTTCAAAAATGTTCAAAATCACAATTTTTCTTTTTGGCTTAGCAGTCAAAATAATACAGATCATATAAAAAGGCCTCTAGATTCGATGCAATTGTGGTTCAGTTTCTGTGCAATTGGTTCAGTTGATGTCTAGCACTATCCCGCAGTTCTTTCTCTTTTGCCCGCTTATAGTCGTGTTTGGACGTCAACTGAATGGTATCCAGCACATTCACCACAGCAGTCAAAATAATACAGATCATATCAAAAGGCCTCTAGATTCGATGCAATTGTGGTTCAGTTTCTGTGCAATTGGTTTAGTTGTTGTCTAGCACTATCCCGCAGTTCTTTCTCTTTTGCCCGCTTATAGTCGTGTTTGGACGTCAACTGAATGGTATCCAGCACATTCACCATCATATCTATGAAAGGCTGGTTCATATTTTTGGTTCTCGGTTGATTTCTGATGTCATCTCTTGGTTGGAAGCTCATGCTGTCCGCATCACCGTCGGCGTAAAAGTTCGGCTTGTATGCTTTTCTCGTGTATGCGCTGTCTTTAGGTTCCAGCTGGTACAAGCTGGTTTGAGGTAGTTCTGGTTTCCCGCTTAATTTTTGACGCATTTCTTTCTCAACAATTTCTTTCAGTCCTACGTTACTTTTGTATGCCGCTTTAGACGGATCATTTGCTGAATTCTTTTTCTTTGCACTTTGTCCTAGATTTGTCTTGCTTGAAGAACTTTTGCTGTCCCTCTTATTTGGCGCTAGCTTGGATTCGACGCATTTCTTTCTCAATAATTTCTTTCAGTCCTACGTTACTTTTGTATGCCGCTTTAGACGGACCATTTGCTGAATTCATTTTCTTTGCACTTTGTCCTAGACTTGTCTTGCTTGAAGAACTTTTGCTGTCCCTCTTATTTGGCGCTAGCTTGGATTCGTCTTTCGCGGCGATTCTTTTTCGGTTCAGCAGTTTCTCACGTCTTGCGTTTCTCGTGATAGTTTTGTCTTCTTTGGCCTCTTTAGCCTGTTTGCTTCTTCTGGCAGCCTGTTTGTTTCGTCCGACTTCAATTTCCACGGAGTCTTCAAATTCTTCAAAGTCAGGATATTCGTCATATTGGCTTGGATTCGTCTTTTGCGGCGATTCTTTTTCGGCTCAGCAGTTTCTCACGTCTTGCGTTTCTCGTGATAGGTTTGTCTTCTTTGGCCTCTTTAGCCTGCTTGCTTCTTCTGGCAGCCTGTTTGTTTCGTCCGACTTCAATTTCCACGGAGTCTTCAAATTCTTCAAAGTCAGGATATTCGTCATATTGTTCCAGTTTGCCTTCCATGTCCTGCTCGTCTTCTATTTGGTCGATACTGGGTGGTTGGTCTCATTCTTAAAGGTTGATTTAGCTATAAGAAGAAGAAAAAAATCTAGGTAGAATATCAGTCTCAAATCCCTAATTCCCTATCACCAGAGACACTAGTCAATGCTATGGTCTTATCGTCCCGAAATCGAAGAGAGAAGAAAGACAGGATAGGAGAAAGCCAGCCGTTCCGAGAACGAACAGTCTTATCGTCCCGAAATCGAAGAGAGAAGGAAGACAGGATAGGAGGAAAGCCAGCCGTTCCGAGAACGAACATTATCCCCGCCCCGGGCGGGAATCGAACCCGCGGCCTAGCGCTTACAAGGCAGACGCACTACCAACTAAGCTAACTAGGCTGGCAAAGAGAGAAGGAAGACAGGATAGGAGAAAGCCAGCCGTTCCGAGAACAAACATTATCCCATCAGGATAAAATCCGCCCTGGGAATCGAACCCGCGGCCTGCTTACGAGGCAGACGCACTACCAACTAAGCTAACTAGGCTGGCTTTAAACTTGATTAAAATTGTACAAAGCGTCGGAAAAGTTTTGGTGGAATTAACAGTCAAACTAAAGTGTGGATGGGGCGAACTTTATCCTAATAATAACAATAATAATAGACTCTTGAGTGGAAGGCAACCACTAGGCGAGGTTAACACCATAGGCGTTTTCTACCACCTAACCCTTAGAGCTCCATTATTATGTGGTCAAATTCTCAAATAAATGAGGATAAAATTCCATACCTCGGCTGGGATCGAGCCCACACCCTCCTGTTTACCAGGCGTCTTGACCACTACGCCACCGAGGCAGGTAACAAAGGCAGGTAATATCCTAAAGAGATAACAAAGTTTGTTCTTGGGAACGTCTGATTTTCGTTCTTCTCAGCCTTCTCTCTTCGATTTCAGAACGATAAGACCTCCGTTGTTACAGTTCCCTCTATCAAAAATCTTGAAAAGAAAGTAAGTGGTAGAAATTGTCCCAGGCAATAATCTCGCCCTTAGTTTGTAATTTCCTGTACTTGTATACCTATACATTGAATTATAAGAATATAAAACCAATAAAGAGTTCTAAATAAATATCTAGGTAAATAAATAAATAAAAACGAAGAGCCAAAAGTGTCAAAATTTTGACAAAGCCATCATCGGCACCAGTGGCGTAGCGTGGTCTAAAGTCAAGTGTAAGGCGTGTAGCCCGTGTAGGGCACTAATTTCCATCACCATGCACATTATTACATAAGTCGTGCACATGCTTCTTCATAAATATTTAAAGT
>NW_007377850.1:0-2625 GCF_000475195.1 Diaphorina citri
CTATAACTACGCCCCTACGATGAGCTATCCTTTGAACAACAAGACCTCCTTTGAGCAAATATACTTCTTTGATTAACGTATTTGAAAGCAAAGAACTTCCTTCCAGCAAAGAATAAGGAATAGGAAGAGAGTGGACTAAGAGAGAAAATAATCTGCACTTGAGAATGTGACCACATCAACCAAGAAGTCATCTATAACTACGCCCCTACGATGAGCTATCCTTTGAACAACAAGACCTCCTTTGAGCAAATATACTTCTTTGATTAACGCATTTGAAAGCAAAGAACTTCCTTCCAGCAAAGAATAAGGAATAGGAAGAGAGTGGACTGAAGAGAGAAAATAAAATGCTCTTGAGAATGTGACCATATCAATTACATGGACTCAATTCAATATAAATAAAGGCTTTTACTGAGGTAACTGTACAAAATAGGTACTGATTTTACTGATTTTTAGTTGACCAAGTACCTACAAAAATAAAGAAAAGTACAATTTTTATCCGTATCACAATGTACTCAGTTTGTCTTTTTCATTTCAGTTACCTTACCTACAACGAAATTTGTGCATAGAGTAATTGTTGGAGATGGGTTTTGAGGAGGCTGTTTTTTTTCCTCCATCTTTTTTTTAAAATAAAGAAAAGTACAATTTTTATCCGTATCACAATGTACTCAGTTTGTCTTTTTCATTTCAGTTACCTTACCTACAACGAAATTTATGCATAGAGTAATTGTTGGAGATGGGTTTTGAGGAGGCTGTTTTTTTTTTCCTCCATCTTTTTTTTAAAAATAGATTAGCGTTTTCATTGCAAATAATCTGTGATTCAAATAAACCTCGAATTTACTGAATTCAAGTTGAATCCAACGGTGGGCAAAGTTTCTCAAGTTTCATTCGACTTGACAATATGAGACCAAGTCTCATTCCTCTTTCACTTCTCCTTCGTTAGCATTCTGCAGTTTTTCCTTGTTCTCCTTCCGTATGATCTTGTGGAAAGCCGTCAGAATTTCCCGATTCGGTATGGTGACATTATGAAACGTAATGGTCGTCACTACAGTCTCATTTTTATTCTGGCCCGGCATTTTCCTTTTCAAAGGAACGTCCTTGGTTTGACTTGGTATCGCAGTCAGATACCCATTGTACACCAACATTTCGAGAAGATTTTCCGGTTCGATGACCTCCGAAAGTTTCAACTTCTGAGATAGATATATATTGGGTATCGCTTCACCGGACATTAAAGTTTTGTAGTCGTGTTTGTAGTAAATTTTGAGCGCCTTGTTGAATACTTTGACGTCCTCTTTGCTGGGCCAGTAAGGTTTGACGACGCCTGAAATGAAGTGTGTTTTGTTTAATATTTGCACGTTGTGGTTTGAGGAAGAGATACATTCCCCATTAAAAACCTGTAAAAAAGAGGGCCATTTATGCAAGTAGACCTATAAAACCATTTGTTAATTTATCAACCTCCATGAATAAAAACCAGAAGTGTCGTAATCATCAGACAGTCTGATAAAAAATCGAACAAGAATTATATTTTTTAAGGGGAGATACCTACACGTATACTTAATCGTTCAGATGTTTACCAGATTGTCATTAGTAGGTACTTACCATTACTGAGAAGCACATTCATAATAGAGTATGGATTGGCCAGTTTGGTTTGATTGCCATGGGCATAACCCAGGTAGAAGTCCATGATTTTTTCCAACTTGGAAGTCGCCATATGGCCCACCAGTTCGAATACTTCCATCTCAGTCAGACCAAAGTCTCGGCCGAAATAAGGATTGAAAACGTTGCAGTCTAGGACGTCGATCTTACTCAGTAAATCGTACTTGGCACAGGGGAATACACCTGGAGGAAAGGAAAGGTAAAGGCATTATTAATTTACTTTTTTTTTAATTTTTAAAATATGGGTGTTTTACCTCCGTTTTTATTTAGTAGCAATGCAACAACTGCTACATTAGACTCGTATGGTCTGTGTCGTTGGATGCCCATCCCGTGGTATGCCTCTCACCAGATGCGCGATAAACGACACAATACTTATACGGTTCGTATTTATACGGTTTCTACCCGGCTAGAATCGGAATAGAACAAAACAAATAAACTTGAGTACAGAAAGGTTTATTGGAATCCGGGTACAGGATGGGATAATCCGATTCTCTTTTCTACCCGGATACAATCCTATTTTGGTTACTAGGGCGATGCTCACCTGTAATGAAAGCTTTTCTTAAGCGGGGATTGTGCTTGAGGGATTTCTTAAGCAAGTCCTCCAGAGCTTTGCGCAATGTCAACGAAGACTCGTGATTTGGTCCATACTTGAGATACAAGTTGAGTAGCGACTTGTCATAGTTGTCTATGAGGATGACGGGTTCATTGTGGTACACCTTATACAGGAGATTCGAGAGGAAGGTGAGCGACTTTTTGAACTCCCCGTATTCCACTGTGCCGCGCTCCGAGAATCTGAAGACAAATAGGGAAATAATTTTAGGTAACGGAAAGTCGAGAGTCTAAATAAATCACTAAGTCAATATAACTTATACTTATTTAATACATTTTTATGGCAAATTTATTGCAATGGTTACTCCCGTAAGGCAGCAGAAAGTATTGCCTGTCAGAGGTATGGCAGTCCTGTTATTTAAG
>NW_007377850.1:6147-8304 GCF_000475195.1 Diaphorina citri
CTCTACTTGTGATGCATAATTTAAGAGGTCTTGAGAATGTAGTGATTTGGTACAGAGTTTGAGTCCATATGATTAGTGGATTTTGTCTTCAACGATATGTCCCACTTATGTCATAGTATTGAAAATGGTAAGACCTCACAAATAAATTTAGACTTTTGGCCTAATGTCCTCTGGGGGGTGACCCTCTTCCCCCCCGCGAGCCACTGCCCTTCAGCTTCCTCACGCCGGCGAGCCAACGTCAAAATCTCAAGTAGGAACCTCCTAAGTGTGATACAGCCGATGTAAACTGATAGCTCCTAACACTCACCCGAAAATATGTACCCTGAAGTTAACTTAGGAAATTGAGAAATCTAAGGATACCTACAATGTTATGATACCCAAAATCTGTTACCTTGTTAAATAATTAAGATCAGTCAGCAGTTTCCATCTTAGCTACTATTCTTTATCCTGATCCAAGTCAGTTCTCCTTGCATCGAGCATTGGTGTTCTCAACAACGTATTTTTAAGTTTTTTCAATATTATAATTTTATAATAATTAATTTTAAAATAAAAAGTCCGAAATTTCGGCATTAAAAATTCTTGTTTTTTTTAAAAACACATTTTGAGTCTTCCAACTCATTCTTGGCGCAGTCTAATTTACGAACAAAGCTACAGAAGCTCCCTAAAAACACTACATTAAAACTTAAATTTTTCTATAAAAAAGTGTCTGAGTTATTGAGCGAAAATCATTTAACTTTAGATTACTAAGTATTAAAAATATTTTTTCTAATAAAAACCATACCTCATTTGACCACTGATAATTTCTTCTACCACTTTGCCTGTTTGTGTCTGAGCAGAACCCAAATAACAAGCTGCAATATTGTTCATCTGAAGTCAAGAACAGAGAATGATAAAATTATATAAATCACACCTTTTGGATAATTTCTCATCTTATTAATTAAAATTTACCAATAGATACAAAATCTTTAATGATTGATTAAACTCCTCAAATTGCCTCTCAGAGATTAATATCTGGAATTTTAATATCTAAATTCTAGGATCTAGGATTCTAGGAGATACAAGAAACTATCTTGTAAAACCAGTCCCAGTTGTTCAGAGGTAGAATGTTGGACTCATAATCTGGGGGGCTAGGGTTCAAGTTCCAGTAGCAAATGAAAATCTAGTAGTGTCACTTTGATGCTCATATCTGTAAAAGCTTTGCACAAATTACATAATACGATACAAGAAACTATCTTGTAAAACCAGTCCCAGTTGTTCAGAGGTAGAATGTTGGACTCATAATACTGGGGGGCAAGGGTTCAAGTTCCAGTAGCAAATGAAAATCTAGTAGTGTCACTTTGATGCTCATATCTGTAAAAGCTTTGCACAAATTACATAATACCTACTTTTAAATTGAGAACTTGATCTTCCATGAGAGATATAAGTGGTGAAATCACAATGGATACTCCACCAGAGTACACGGCAGGATATTGGTAACACAAACTTTTTCCATACCCAGTTGCCATTACTACACAGTTGTCCTTTTTTTCCTGCAAGAGAATAATGAAAGTCTGTTAATCAGTAGGGGATGAAAATGTGGGATATGAAAGAATAATATTGAAATTTACTGAGATTTATGCTGAATTCACTGGACTTTCTCCATCTCCAACAAATGGTGATCTAGAGGAGGAGAACTATCGATAGTCGGCGCCATCGATAGTTTTCGATAGTTTTTTTTATTACATATTTTCCTTGTTTCTAAAGGTCTTAGAAAATGTGGAGTATGAAAGAATACCTAATATTGAAATTTACTGAGATTTATGCTGAATTCACTGGACTTTCTCCATCTCCAACAAATGGTGATCCAAGAGAAATACTTCAAGAGGCTTCATGAAGGCTTTTATGCAAAAAATTTAATCCTGCTTAGGCACTTGTAACACAGATTTAAGTTATTTACCTCTAGTATTGAATGAATAATTTTCCATTGCATAGGCTTGAATTCAGAATGACCAAATTGTTTTTTCAGAACATCCAAGTGATCACTTGAGGGTTCCTGAAATTTAAAGGACACAAGCATAAAAGGAATGAGAGAAAAAAAATAGATAATAGAGATGGGAAAAGAACGTACGAACGAACTGTAGGAACTTGTTCTTTGAAAAAGTTCGTTCCTGAACGGAA
>NW_007377850.1:8314-20210 GCF_000475195.1 Diaphorina citri
TAGATAACAGTAATAGAAAAAATCTGGTGTGAACATCACACGACTTTCCTTATCCTATTGAATGATGCTTATTTGAGTGTTCTTTTACTCTAACCCAATGATAGTCTGCCAGGATTTCATCAGTGAATTTAACGCATAGTTAAAGCGCCTAAAGGGGGGGATATAAAATTTGTAAATTTGTATTATTATTTAATTATTTTCGACCATTTCTTACGAGTATGAATTATATGTACCTACACACCTAATAATATTATTATGTAATTTTTTCCAGATGAACTCTCGAGGCGATTATTTTCCCATTCTCGGGATTTGTCTGGGTTTCGAACTGCTCCTGTTTGTCGAAAATAAGGAGAAAGAATTGCGCACGGACTGCAATTGCTTCCATGAAAATCTCAGCCTCCGCTTTTTGAAGAACGGAAGCAAAACAGGACTGTACAAAACCTTCCCGAAAAAAAGCCTCAAGGCCCTGGCCAAGAACAATATTACGTACAATTACCACATGTGAGTTTACCTTGTCTGGCTGGGGGACGTTAAGCAGGGAGTATAGGTACCAGCCTGAATTTCCCAGCTAAAGAAATAGCAATAAAGGTTGAGTGCGAAGGGCATCCACTCGTAAAACGCCGACTCCACCTACACATGGGAAAAGGCAAAGAAAAAGAAGATTATTTCAACTTGACTAATCTTTTGTCCAAAATCCTATGTATCTCCTATCCGCTTTTTCAGTTGGTGTATCACAAGGGCCACGATGAACTCCACCAAACTGTCCGACGCCTGGGATATTCTAACGGAAAGCAAAGCCGGCAATGGCAAAAAGTTCGTGTCTACCGTGCAGTCGAAAAAGTATCCGTTTGTAGGCATTCAATTCCATCCGGAGAAAAACTCTTACGAGTGGAACACAGTAGCCCATGTGAATCATTCTAGAGTAAGTCATTACTTTTTGGCTGTATGGTTATCATTTTATGTCTAACAGTTTCAAGGGCATACGATAAATAAATAAGGGCGGCGGCGATAGCATGTGAATACACCAGTTCCTAAGGCCAGCCACCTGATCACTCTGATCAGGTACCACCTTTTGAGACACCTGATGAGCACACACACTATCAGGTAGACCTGATCAGGTGAACCTGTCGTCAGGTCTACCTGATAGTGAGTGGGTGGACTAATGGATTCCTGAAGTTACAAAACGTTACCTCACTCAGGCTTGGTGATCTCAAAGTGAAGAGGCGGGTAGCTTGTCGTCGAATGAAGGATAAAAACCTCAGTCAATAAAAACCGTGGCAGTTATACGATAAAGTTTTTTTTTTTTAATAAGAGGTTTTACAGAGGGAACTTTTCTAAGGTCTTATCGTTCCGCAATCAAAGAGAGGAAGACAGGATAGGAAAAAGCCAGCCGTTCCGAGAACGAACATCATCCCACCAGGGTAAAATCCGTCCTGGGCGAAAATTGAACCCGCGGCCTAGCGCTTACAATACAATGAAGTTATTTCCTTGAAAAAATTACCTGTTTCAGATCGCAATCGAAACATCGCGTCTATTCTACGACTGGATAGTGACAGAGGCATCCAAGAACAAACATGCCTACCCATCCCATGCTGATCTTTATAAAGAAGTCATCTATAACTACGCCCCTACGATGAGCTATCCTTTGAACAACAAGACCTCCTTTGAGCAAATATACTTCTTTGATTAACGTATTTGAAAGCAAAGAACTTCCTTCCAGCAAAGAATAAGGAATAGGAAGAGAGTGGACTAAGAGAGAAAATAATCTGCACTTGAGAATGTGACCACATCAACCACATGGACTCAATTCAATATAAATAAAGGCTTTTACTGAGGTAACTGTACAAAATAGGTACTGATTTTACTGATTTTTAGTTGACCAAGTACCTACAAAAATAAAGAAAAGTACAATTTTTATCCGTATCACAATGTACTCAGTTTGTCTTTTTCATTTCAGTTACCTTACCTACAACGAAATTTGTGCATAGAGTAATTGTTGGAGATGGGTTTTGAGGAGGCTGTTTTTTTTCCTCCATCTTTTTTTTAAAATAGATTAGCGTTTTCATTGCAAATAATCTGTGATTCAAATAAACCTCGAATTTACTGAATTCAAGTTGAATCCAACGGTGGGCAAAGTTTCTCAAGTTTCATTCGACTTGACAATATGAGACCAAGTCTCATTCCTCTTTCACTTCTCCTTCGTTAGCATTCTGCAGTTTTTCCTTGTTCTCCTTCCGTATGATCTTGTGGAAAGCCGTCAGAATTTCCCGATTCGGTATGGTGACATTATGAAACGTAATGGTCGTCACTACAGTCTCATTTTTATTCTGGCCCGGCATTTTCCTTTTCAAAGGAACGTCCTTGGTTTGACTTGGTATCGCAGTCAGATACCCATTGTACACCAACATTTCGAGAAGATTTTCCGGTTCGATGACCTCCGAAAGTTTCAACTTCTGAGATAGATATATATTGGGTATCGCTTCACCGGACATTAAAGTTTTGTAGTCGTGTTTGTAGTAAATTTTGAGCGCCTTGTTGAATACTTTGACGTCCTCTTTGCTGGGCCAGTAAGGTTTGACGACACCTGAAATGAAGTGTATTTTGTTTAATATTTGCACGTTGTGGTTTGAGGAAGAGATACATTCCCCATTAAAAACCTGTAAAAAAGAGGGCCATTTATGCAAGTAGACCTATAAAACCATTTGTTAATTTATCAACCTCCATGAATAAAAACCAGAAGTGTCGTGATTATCAGACAGTCTGATAAAAAATCGAACAAGAATTATATTTTTTCAAGGGGAGATACCTACACGTATACTTAATCGTTCAGATGTTTACCAGATTGTCATTAGTAGGTACTTACCATTACTGAGAAGCACATTCATAATAGAGTATGGATTGGCCAGTTTGGTTTGATTGCCATGGGCATAACCCAGGTAGAAGTCCATGATTTTTTCCAACTTGGAAGTCGCCATATGGCCCACCAGTTCGAATACTTCCATCTCAGTCAGACCAAAGTCTCGGCCGAAATAAGGATTGAAAACGTTGCAGTCTAGGACGTCGATCTTACTCAGTAAATCGTACTTGGCACAGGGGAATACACCTGGAGGAAAGGGAAGGTAAAGGCATTATTAATTTACTTTTTTTAAATTTTAAAATATGGGTGTTTTACCGTTTTTATTTAGTAGCAATGAAACAACTGCTACATTAGACTCGTATGGTCTGTGTCGTAGGATGCCCATTCCGTAGTATGCCTTTCACCAGATGCGCGATAAACGACACAATACTTATACGGTTTCTACCCGGCTAGAATCGGAATAGAACAAAACAAATAAACTTGAGCACAGAAAGGTTTATTAGAATCCAGGTACAGGATGGGATAATCCGATCCTCTTTTCTACCCGGATACAATCCTATTTTGGTTACTAGGGCGATGCTCACCTGTAATGAAAGCTTTTCTTAAGCGGGGATTGTGCTTGAGGGATTTCTTAAGCAAGTCCTCCAGAGCTTTGCGCAATGTCAACGAAGACTCATGATTTGGTCCATACTTGAGATACAAGTTGAGTAGGGACTTGTCATAGTTGTCTATGAGGATGACAGGTTCATTGTGGTACACCTTATACAGGAGATTCGAGAGGAAGGTGAGCGACTTTTTGAACTCCCCGTATTCCACTGTGCCGCGCTCCGAGAATCTGAACACAAATAGGGAAATAATTTTAGGTATCGGAAAGTCGAAAGTCTAAATAAATCACTAAGTCAATATAACTTATACTTATTTAATACATTTTTATGGCAAATTTATTGCAAAGGTTACTCCCGCAAGGCAGCAGAAAGTATTGCCTGTCAGAGGTATGGCAGTCCTGTTATTTACGAAGAAAACACCAAGACCTCTATCGTATACACATCATTTTCTAGTTAACATAAAAATAGACGAGATTTTGCTTAAACTGCCGGGGTAATGGGACTTTTCAGTCTTATTCGGGCAGGATAACCAAGGAGATTCTATTTACCTTCCATATCTTAGCTTAACGTCATTCTCTTCGCTCAGCGCATGCATATAACTGGTTTCGTTCAGGAACGGGAACTGTTTCTTATACACATCGTCAATCTTATCGTACAAAGTCCACAGGATATCCGACTCGTTATAACCATCAATGTCACCCAGATCCAAATGAATGACCGGGTACTCGCACATTTTCTTACAGATCGCCGAACCGCTCACTTTCAGTCGCTTGTATCCGATGTTGGGATTGTCGAAATTGGAACCTGCGAAAAATGACGACCATGTTTTCATATTCTTTTTATAATGACGAACATGTTGTCATATGCTTAGGATTTAGAATTGTAGATAATTAATGAAGTAAAGGTGTGTCCAAACTTAGTTGACCAGCCGTCGATCGACGAGGTGAATCTATGTTGTCGAAGCAGTGTGGACAGTTCAGTCTGTTCAGGATAAAATCCGTCCCGGGTGAGAATCAAACCCACGGCCTAGCGCTTACAAGGCAGACGCGCTATTAATCAAGCTTAACTAGGCTGGCTATTCTTTTTCTTACCATGGAACATCTTCGGCTGATTCAACAGATTTGAAGGGATTCGGTCTCCCAACTCGTTGACTTCCAGATTGAGAAAATGTTTGATCATGTCCAGTGTGACAGTTTTGCCCCATTTCGCGAGAATCAAACCCACAGCCTAGCGCTTACAAGGCAGACGCGCTACCAACCAAGCTTAACTAGGCTGGCTATTCTTTTTCTTACCATGGAACATCTTCGGCTGATTCAACAGGTTTGAAGGGATTCGGTCTCCCAACTCGTTGACTTCCAGATTGAGAAAATGTTTGATCATGTCCAGTGTGACAGTTTTGCCCCATTTCGGAGGTCGCGTAAGGAGAATGACCTTCTTTTTCGTCTTGAATATATCCTTGAGGAGGTAACTTTTGTCGATGAACACTCTCTCTGAGGCCAGCGAATCGTAAGGAGAATGACCTTCTTTTTCGTCTTGAATATATCCTTGAGGAGGTAACTTTTATCGATGAACACTCTCTCTGAGGCCAGCGAAGAAAAGGAAGAGCTCAGGGCGTTTGCCTTGTGAACCTCTAGAACGAGCAAAATTATGAACGACTCAGTCAATCTAGTAAAGTAAAATAAATAGGGAATTTACAAAGTTGAAGGTTTGATAACAGGATTTAACCATTTTCTTTATTCTTATTTGGGAGAATGATTTGGTCCATACTTGAGATACAAGTTGAGTAGGGACTTGTCATAGTTGTCTATGAGGATGACAGGTTCATTGTGGTACACCTTATACAGGAGATTCGAGAGGAAGGTGAGCGACTTTTTGAACTCCCCGTATTCCACTGTGCCGCGCTCCGGCATGGACGTGACTTCTGGACAAGTACCGTCACTTCTTCAACGTTTCTATTTTGCCATATTATTTTTCATAAGTAGGTGAGATGTTCAGAAATTCTCAGAAAACCTTGAAGTTACTGCTAGCTGTTATAGGTGTAAAAATATAGGTGATGTAAGGTGTAGGTGTGACTAAATAATTTTCAATACAGTACCTAAAGTTAATGAATAAATACTTGTAACCTTAATGATGGTCACCTATGGAGTGAATAAAATAGTGTTAACCAAACACTACCTCAGTATCTGATGTTATTTTTGATACTGATCAAAATCAAGGGTAAGGTCCATGGACTTGACCTAGATTTACTAATGCCAAGATTTTAAATATTGTGTTGAATTTGAGGGCCACAGTGATATTTTGGTATCAAAAGATAGGTAGGTACTTACAGTTTTGCTCGATGCTTACAGGAATTTAGGATTTCTCTGATGAGGTAATTATTTGATAGAAAATTCCTACTTATCATCTTAATTAAAAAAAAATTAACAAGATTGTGCTTGAGGGATTTCTTAAGCAAGTCCTCCAGAGCTTTGCGCAATGTCAACGAAGACTCGTGATTTGGTCCATACTTGAGATACAAGTTGAGTAGCGACTTGTCATAGTTGTCTATGAGGATGACGGGTTCATTGTGGTACACCTTATACAGGAGATTCGAGAGGAAGGTGAGCGACTTTTTGAACTCCCCGTATTCCACTGTGCCGCGCTCCGAGAATCTGAACACAAATAGGGAAATAATTTTAGGTATCGGAAAGTCGAAAGTCTAAATAAATCACTAAGTCAATATAACTTATACTTAGTTAATACATTTTTATGGCAAATTTATTGCAAAGGTTACTCCCGCAAGGCAGCAGAAAGTATTGCCTGTCAGAGGTATGGCAGTCCTGTTATTTACGAAGAAAACACCAAGACCTCTATCGTATACACATCATTTTCTAGTTAACATAAAAATAGACGAGATTTTGCTTAAACTGCCGGGGTAATGGGACTTTTATTCGGGCAGGATAACCAAGGAGATTCTATTTACCTTCCATATCTTAGCTTAACGTCATTCTCTTCGCTCAGCGCATGCATATAACTGGTTTCGTTCAGGAACGGGAACTGTTTCTTATACACATCGTCAATCTTATCGTACAAAGTCCACAGGATATCCGACTCGTTATAACCATCAATGTCACCCAGATCCAAATGAATGACCGGGTACTCGCACATTTTCTTACAGATCGCCGAACCGCTCACTTTCAGTCGCTTGTATCCGATGTTGGGATTGTCGAAATTGGAACCTGCGAAAAATGACGAGCATGTTTTCATATTCTTATAATGAAGAATATGTTTTCATATGCTTAATGACGGACATGTTGTCATATGCTTAGGATTTAGAATTGTAGATAATTAATGAAGTAAACGTGTGTCCAAACTTAGTTGACCAGCCGTCGATCGACGAGGTGAATCTATGTTGTCGAGGCAGTGTGGACGGTTCAGTCTGTTCAGGATAAAATCCGTCCCGGGCGAGAATCAAACCCACGGCCTAGCGCTTACAAGGCAGACGCGCTACAACATGTCGTTCGCGCCGGTCAAAACTACATCTAGCACACTCTTAAAGTAAGTTTTTCCTCTTATATAGAAATTTTCAGTAAATTTGCCATTGACGTGTCTTATGCATAATTACCATATTCTTTCTTTAACATTCATAAAAAAGACCTGCAAACTGTGAATTTTTTTTTTTTTTTTTTTTTTTCAATATTTTAGCCTTGCTCTACAATATTTAAAGTTGACTTTACCCACATATGCTTTTCAACTCCATATGTTGACAATGTAGCCTGTGTAGATACTATTTGTCAGTACACAAAAACAGTAGACACAGGAATTTTATTAGGTAATATTTTCCCTTGTTTCAGAAAATGCATTCCTAGCTACAATGCAATACCACTTATCTACACTCAACAAAAGAGCTTCTTCAATATTGCAGACACATTCAGCAAGAAAAAAGAATATTTAGGAAGGAAATTAGTTGGGTAAGTCCTCTGTGTGGTCTAGGAATTTGGCCTATATTATAAACGGGAAGTTCAATGAGTTCAATTCCAGGTTGTAGCCTCTTTTTTTTTCCTGAGAATTTAATAATGCTACAGTTGTTATTAACCTTTAAGTGCAATGGTTGGTTACTTCCACTCAAGATTCTATTGTCATTATTGGTAGGTATGGAATTAAAAAGAAGAAAAATGCTTATGTTTCATTCTATTTTGATTTCAGATATTCAAGAGAACAAATGTATGAGGTAGTGTCTGATGTTGAAAACTACAAAAACTTTGTGCCATTTTGTAAAAAATCAGTTGTAACTTACAAATCAGAAAAGAAAATTATTGGATCTCTAACCATAGGCTTCCCTCCTATTGTAGAAAGCTATACCTCCAATGTAACACTAGACAGACCAAAGCTGATTAAAGCCAATTGTTTTGATGGCAAGCTCTTTGATCACTTGGTGACAATGTGGAGATTTCACAGAGGCCTAGAAGATGTACCTCAGTCTTGTGTTATTGACTTCTATGTGAGTTTTGAATTCAAATCATTATTACATTCGAATCTAGCCCATATGTTTTTTAATGAACTTGTAAGGCAGATGGAGAAAGCTTTCTTTGCAGAAGCTGAAATGAGATATGGGAATCGTGTGTTATTGACTTCTATGTGAGTTTTGAATTCAAATCATTATTGCATTCGAATCTAGCCCATATGTTTTTTAATGAACTTGTAAGGCAGATGGAGAAAGCTTTCTTTGCAGAAGCTGAAATGAGATATGGGAAACCCACAATACCTATTCATAGGCTACCTGTCAATGTGGCACAAAAGTAGGTGGTATGGTTCCTAAGAGTTTACCAGTGGCGTAGCTAAGATTTTTAAGAAGAGTTAAGAAAGGAAAGGGACTATTTTACCCGAAATTACTGTAAATTTAGGTAATTGTACATACCTATCTCATTTTTGTAGGTACAAAGTACCATGATAGGTATTAGCTTTTGCTAGTAAATTCAACTAACTTTTGATTCATAATTTACTAGTCATCTGACTGTGTTGGAAAAGTGTTATCCATGGTAATACCTACTGTAGGTACCTATACTTATATTTTGTCTGAACAAAATTTTCAGCACACTAGTTTTGTTTGAATCATTATTTTAATTTCAGTAGGTACATAACAGACTTACCTACCTATCTTGCTTTTTGTTCCTAAGATTTTTAAGAAGAGTTAAGAAAGGAAAGGGACTATTTTACCCGAAATTACTGTAAATTTAGGTAATTATACATACCTATCTCATTTTTGTAGGTACAAAGTACCATGATAGGTATTAGCTTTTGCTAGTAAATTCAACTAACTTTTGATTCATAATTTTGAAAGTTTGGAGTGTAATTACACTAATTATTTTGTGTTTTTACAAATTTTATAGGTAAAGATATTGCATGGAAAAAGTCTGTATTTTTTCATTACCTGCTGTTCTTAGGCCAGTGGTAAGTATTGGAGATGAGCTTTTTTTTATTCCAATCTACAGGTGTGAGATATCCAGATATCTCACCTCTTGTACTTACCACTTATCTAAAATATGTGTACCTACTGTTCAAAGTTATTACTCCAACTTGTCTATCCATGGATTTAGGTACCTAATTATTCCTCTTTTAATTTAATATCGAAATTGTACATTATTTTTCAAATACGAAGTCAGTGTTCTGTACAACAGGATAATACGATTCATAATTTAGAAAGTTTGAAGTGTAATTACACTAATTATTTTGTGTTTTTACAAATTTTATAGGTAAAGATATTGCATGGAAAAAGTCTGTATTTTTTCATTACCTGCTGTTCTTAAGCAAGTGGTAAGTATTGGAGATGAGCTATTTTTCATTCCAATCTACAGGTGTGAGATATCTCACCTCTTGTACTTACCACTTATCTAAAATATGTGTACCTACTTTTCAAAGTTATTACTCCAACTTGTCTATCCATGGATTTAAGTATTACCTAATTATTCCTCTTTTAATTTAATATCGGCCAGTGGTAAGTATTGGAGATGAGCTTTTTTTTTATTCCAATCTACAGGTGTGAGATATCTCACCTCTTGTACTTACCACTTATCTAAAATATGTGTACCTACTGTTCAAAGTTATTACTCCAACTTGTCTATCCATGGATTTAAGTATTACCTAATTATTCCTCTTTTAATTTAATATCGAAATTGTACATTATTTTTCAAATACGAAGTCAGTGTTCTGTACAACAAGATAATACTGAAGTTCGATTCTTGTGATATTTGTAAAATATACAACTCGTTACCATATTGTTCTAAATTAACAATGTTCATTCTTTTGTTTCAATAATTGAGTGATCGTTAATAGCTTTAGATCGTAAGTGTAGGTACATAATTTGTATATGTAACTTAATATTTTGCTATATCTTAGTACTGAATCGGTACTACCGATGCGAAATTTCTGACATTCTTTTTAAATAAATAAGTGAATCCTTTTTTACATACCTAACCGGATAATACTGAAGTTCGATTCTTGTGATATTTGTAAAATATACAACTCGTTACCATGTTCATTATTGTTCTAAATTAACAATGTTCATTCTTTTGTTTCAATAATTGAGTGATCGTTAATACCTTTAGATCGTAAGTGTAGGTACATAATTTGTATATGTAACTTAATATTTTGCTATACTCGTATCTTAGTACTGAATCGGTACTACCGATGCAAAATTTCTGACATTCTTTTTAAATAAATAAGTGAATCCTTTTTTACATACCTAACCAACGGAGAGCATTGTAGGTAGATATTATGTTCTCATCTGTATTACACCTACGAATTAATTAATAGTCCAAATTATTAAAGGCCAAGAAGACAGTACTATTCGTCTGATTGGAAACAGTGATAAGCTCGCTCACAGGACACAGCTATAACCGATAAAATGTAATAACGTACAATGCTCGGCCATGCATTGTGTTTATTGTTAGTTTCCACTGCCCTAGTGAACCTTTGCAGTGCAACAGAAAATGAGTGTTCAGCACGAGAATCGAACCAGCCTCCCGCTGTGGAAAAAGAAGAAATTGGAGAGAATTCAACCCCTGTAAATACACAGACTAGTGATGGACCTATAGCAAATGAAGATGGTAATAAAGAAGTCGAGGGAAATGAGACTCCTACTTACAATGAAAGAGACTTGCTGAGAGGTAAGAGTTCCTTTTTATTCTATGACAAAAACAGACTGTCATAAAGCTGAGGGAAATGAGACTCCTACTTACAATGAAAGAGACTTGCTGAGAGGTAAGAGTTCCTTTTTATTCTATGACAAAAACAGACTGTCATGACATAGATAAACTAACATCAATTAATTATACCTGTAGATACCTACGTACCTGCCCCACACTACCTTCTTGGGTTACAACGGCAAAACTCAGCCTTTAGTAGAGCACAACGATAACCATTGGAAGCCGAGGGAAATGAGACTCCTACTTACAATGAAAGAGACTTGCTAAGAGGTAAGAGTTCCTTTTTATTCTATGACAAAAACAGACTGTCATGACATAGGTAAACTAACATCAATTAATTATACATGTAGATACCTACGTACCTGCCCCACACTACAATATGAAGCAGCTAGCATTGGACAGACATCTTCTTGGATTACAACGGCAAAACTCAGCCTTTAGTAGAGCACAACGATAACCATTGTACCCTAATACTGTTTTCTGCTTTTCATATACATACATAGCCCATAAAACCTCAATCTTCTCCCAAATAAGAATAAAGAAAATGGTTAAATCCTGTTATCAAACCTTCAACTTTGTAAATTCCCTATTTATTTTACTTTACTAGATTGACTGAGTCTTACATAGCCCATAAAACCTCAATCTTCTCCCAAATAAGAATAAAAAAAATAGTTAAATCCTGTTATCAAACCTTCAACTTTGTAAATTCCCTATTTATTTTACTTTACTAGATTGACTGAGTCTAGTCATCTGACTGTGTTGGAAAAGTGTTATCCATGGTAATACCTACTGTAGGTACCTATACTTATATTTTGTCTGAACAACATTGTAGCTAGGAATGTATTTTCTGAAACAAGGGAAAATATTACCTAATAAAATTCCTGTGTCTAGTGTTTTTGTGTACAGACAAATAGTATCTACACAGGCTAAATTGTCAACATATGGAGTTGAAAAGTATGTGGGTAAAGTCAGCTTTAAATTGTAGAGCAAGGCCAAAATATTGAAAAAAAAAAAAAAAAATCACAGTTTGCAAATCTTTTTTCTTATGAATGTTAAAGAAAGAATATTAACAGAACTTTGATATAGGTAGGTACTCATACTAGGTACTTAATTATAGTTAGACAATCTGGACACAAAATAATAATAATAAGTTAGACCAGTGTTTCCCAACCTTTTCTCTACGATCGCCCCCTTTCAGAATTTGTACAGATTATCGGAACTGTGATCGCCCCCCCCCCCCCCCCACACAA
>NW_007377850.1:21439-52566 GCF_000475195.1 Diaphorina citri
AATTATTTGATAGAAAATTCCTACTTATCATCTTAATTAAAAAAAAATTAACAAGACAACAGAAAAACTTTGGCTTTTAGCAATCTACTGCTCAAACCTCAAAAAGTGATGTCAAGTGATAAGAAATGATAATAGAAAGTAAAAAATTAACAAGACAACAGAAAAACTTTGGCTTTTAGCAATCTACTGCTCAAACCTCAAAAAGTGATGTCAAGTGATAAGAAATGAAATGTAAACAAAAAAGTCACGTCTTTCGCATTCACGTATCGTTGTTGTCAGATTGTGCGGGTGCAGATTAAAAAAACGTGACTTGTAAAGTCTGGACGAGGCTTTGTTTTTGTTTACTTTTTTGCCGCGAAAATTTGAATTTAAAATGGACATTTGCCTCCTAGGTTTTTGGTCTTTTTTTGTTATCAGTTTTTATTATTCAAGTCTTTGCTAGTTACTGTTATCAGCTCAAGTTGGATTTAAATAAATAACAAGAAATGAAATTTTGTAAACAAAAAAGTCATGTCTTTCGCATTCACGTGTCGTTGTTGTCAGATTGTGCGTGTGCAGATTAAAAAAACGTGACTTGTAAAGTCTGGACGAGGCTTTGTTTTGTTTACTTTTTTGCCGCGAAAATTTGAATTTAAAATGGACATTTGCCTCCTAGGATTTTGGTCTTTTTTTGTTATCAGTTTTTATTATTCAAGTCTTTGCTAGTTACTGTTATCAGCTCAAGTTGGATTTAAATAAATAACAATGTGCTCATCAATGTATGGATAAAGTCTTCGAATTAAATGGTACCAAAAGTTGTATGTTGTAAAACAAAATTAAGTTGGATGAGACGAGGGTTTGCTTATCAAACCTAGCAAAAATGGTAAGAAAAAACTCAATATCTCAGCCTGCAATATTTTCAAGTGTTGTGTCAAGTACTAGTGTCAGTATCTTAATGACCTTGCGTGATATACTTAGCTTAAATAGAAAGTAAAAACAGAGTAGAGCAGAGAGCAAAGAACATGGAGTTTATGGGTCTCAGTGTCTTAGCCCTATGTGGTTTGAATTCTTTGCTTCTATCTACATGTGTGATGCTCTATGCACTATGTTCTCTACTCCACCATGTTTTTAGCCTTATGTGACAAACCCCAACTAAAGAGCTAGTGCTATCACTCACACAAAGTACAAACCTTTTGCCATTATGGCTGTTGTACACGAAACCAGAGGTCCATTCTTTGAAGCATAAAAGCCACTATCTTTTTTCTATTACTGTTATCTATTTTTTTTCTCATTCCTTTTATGCTTGTGTCCTTTAAATTTCAGGAACCCTCAAGTGATCACTTGGATGTTCTGAAAAAACAATTTGGTCATTCTCATCTACATGTGTGATGCTCTATGCACTATGTTCTCTACTCCACCATGTTTTTAGCCTTATGCGACAAATGACAAACCCCAACTAAAGAGCTAGTGCTATCACTCACACAAAGTACAAACCTTTTGCCATTATGGCTGTTGTACACAAAACCAGAGGTCCATTCTTTGAAGCATAAAAGCCACCATCTTTTTTCTATTACTGTTATCTATTAGAGGTGGCAAAGATCGGTTCACTTTAGGGAATAAGTTCCAACCGTTCAGTTCCTTTCATGGAACTGTTCCCAATATAAGTTCGTGGGTTTGATTCTCGCCCGGGACGGATTTTATCCTGAACAGACTGAACCGTCCACACTGCCTCGACAACATAGATTCACCTCGTCGATCGACGGCTGGTCAACTAAGTTTGGACACACGTTTACTTCATTAATTATCTACAATTCTAAATCCTAAGCATATGACAACATGTCCGTCATTAAGCATATGAAAACATATTCTTCATTATAAGAATATGAAAACATGCTCGTCATTTTTCGCAGGTTCCAATTTCGACAATCCCAACATCGGATACAAGCGACTGAAAGTGAGCGGTTCGGCGATCTGTAAGAAAATGTGCGAGTACCCGGTCATTCATTTGGATCTGGGTGACATTGATGGTTATAACGAGTCGGATATCCTGTGGACTTTGTACGATAAGATTGACGATGTGTATAAGAAACAGTTCCCGTTCCTGAACGAAACCAGTTATATGCATGCGCTGAGCGAAGAGAATGACGTTAAGCTAAGATATGGAAGGTAAATAGAATCTCCTTGGTTATCCTGCCCGAATAAGACTGAAAAGTCCCATTACCCCGGCAGTTTAAGCAAAATCTCGTCTATTTTTATGTTAACTAGAAAATGATGTGTATACGATAGAGGTCTTGGTGTTTTCTTCGTAAATAACAGGACTGCCATACCTCTGACAGGCAATACTTTCTGCTGCCTTGCGGGAGTAACCTTTGCAATAAATTTGCCATAAAAATGTATTAAATAAGTATAAGTTATATTGACTTAGTGATTTATTTAGACTTTCGACTTTCCGATACCTAAAATTATTTCCCTATTTGTGTTCAGATTCTCGGAGCGCGGCACAGTGGAATACGGGGAGTTCAAAAAGTCGCTCACCTTCCTCTCGAATCTCCTGTATAAGGTGTACCACAATGAACCTGTCATCCTCATAGACAACTATGACAAGTCCCTACTCAACTTGTATCTCAAGTATGGACCAAATCATGAGTCTTCGTTGACATTGCGCAAAGCTCTGGAGGACTTGCTTAAGAAATCCCTCAAGCACAATCCCCGCTTAAGAAAAGCTTTCATTACAGGTGAGCATCGCCCTAGTAACCAAAATAGGATTGTATCCGGGTAGAAAAGAGGATCGGATTATCCCATCCTGTACCCGGATTCCAATAAACCTTTCTGTACTCAAGTTTATTTGTTTTGTTCTATTCCGATTCTAGCCGGGTAGAAACCGTATAAATACGAACCGTATAAGTATTGTGTCGTTTATCGCGCATCTGGTGAGAGGCATACCACGGGATGGGCATCCAACGACACAGACCATACGAGTCTAATGTAGCAGTTGTTGCATTGCTACTAAATAAAAACGGAGGTAAAACACCCATATTTTAAAAATTAAAAAAAAAGTAAATTAATAATGCCTTTACCTTTCCTTTCCTCCAGGTGTATTCCCCTGTGCCAAGTACGATTTACTGAGTAAGATCGACGTTCTAGACTGCAACGTTTTCAATCCTTATTTCGGCCGAGACTTTGGTCTGACTGAGATGGAAGTATTCGAACTGGTGGGCCATATGGCGACTTCCAAGTTGGAAAAAATCATGGACTTCTACCTGGGTTATGCCCATGGCAATCAAACCAAACTGGCCAATCCATACTCTATTATGAATGTGCTTCTCAGTAATGGTAAGCACCTACTAATGACAATCTGGTAAACTTATCTGAACGATTAAGTATACGTGTAGGTATCTCCCCTTAAAAAAATATAATTCTTGTTCGATTTTTTATCAGACTGTCTGATGATTACGACACTTCTGGTTTTTATTCATGGAGGTTGACAAATTAACAAATGCTTTTATAGGTCTACTTGCATAAATGGCCCTCTTTTTTTACAGGTTTTTGATGGGATATGTATCTCTTCCTCAAACCACAACGTGCAAATATTAAACAAAACACACTTCATTTCAGGCGTCGTCAAACCTTACTGGCCCAGCAAATTATAACAACTATTGTAACATAAATAATAATAATAAAAATAATAATAGCAAGAACAATTTTATTCATACATGCTGTACGTTCAAGAATCAATAAGGCCAGCCACTCACTATCAGGTAGACCTGATCAGGTGTACCTGATAGTGTGTGTGTGTGCTCATTAGGTATCAGGTAGACCTGACAGGCGGACCTGATCTCCTGATCAGGTGTACCTGTCATGTCTACCTGATAGTGTGTGTGTGCTCATCAGGTATCAGGTAGACCTGACAGGCGGACCTGATCTCCTGATCAGGTGTACCTGTCATGTCTACCTGATCCTGATAGTGTGTGTGCTCATCAGGTAGACCTGACACGTCCGCCTGGCCTAACGCATAGCGAAATAATAATAAAAACGACGGTGAAACACCCATCTTTTTTTTATGTTTACCGGCGCGGCGTTGGGTCCCTAGCCTCAACCAGCGCGGCTATTTGTTCTGTGTAGATACCTAATACCTATAATATATACATCAAGAGGAAACATATTGAACTTAAGCAACGTTCCACGTGGTTGGTGATGGAACGGTGACTGTCTGGACATCACATTACAAACATGCTGATGGCTATTTCGGTGCATCTTTATCAAATTCTAAAAAAAAAAAAAAAAAGCCCAGCAAAGAGGACGTCAAAGTATTCAACAAGGCGCTCAAAATTTACTACAAGCACGACTACAAAACTTTAATGTCCGGTGAAGCGCTACCCAATATATATCTATCTCAGAAGTTGAAACTTTCGGAGGTCATCGAACCGGAAAATCTTCTCGAAATGTTGGTGTACAATGGGTATCTGACTGCGATACCAAGTCAAACCAAGGACGTTCCTTTGAAAAGGAAAATGCCGGGCCAGAATAAAAATGAGACTGTAGTGACGACCATTACGTTTCATAATGTCACCATACCGAATCGGGAAATTCTGACGGCTTTCCACAAGATCATACGGAAGGAGAACAAGGAAAAACTGCAGAATGCTAACGAAGGAGAAGTGAAAGAGGAATGAGACTTGGTCTCATATTGTCAAGTCGAATGAAACTTGAGAAACTTTGCCCACCGTTGGATTCAACTTGAATTCAGTAAATTCGAGGTTTATTTGAATCACAGATTATTTGCAATGAAAACGCTAATCTATTTTAAAAAAAAGATGGAGGAAAAAAAACAGCCTCCTCAAAACCCATCTCCAACAATTACTCTATGCACAAATTTCGTTGTAGGTAAGGTAACTGAAATGAAAAAGACAAACTGAGTACATTGTGATACGGATAAAAATTGTACTTTTCTTTATTTTTGTAGGTACTTGGTCAACTAAAAATCAGTAAAATCAGTACCTATTTTGTACAGTTACCTCGATTCTTTTTCCCCCCACCACACGCTTTCCTCGACTCTTCAAGAATCACAATTCTTTGAATTTAAGAGTCGCGATTCACGATTCTTTTGAAATATTCAACTCTTTGAATCGATTCACTCAATATTTACCCATCCCTATCTTGCATTCACTGATAAGACCTAGGTAGTTATTCTAAAATCTAAATGATAATTTTACGTCCCTCATCTTATAATACCTATATTTATTTTCCATTTCAGATGGATGTTGATGAAGCTTACACCTACGAAGTTGAAAGACAGTGGCTTTGTTCAGATACAAACACAGTAACATGGTCTTGCATTCACTGATAAGACCTAGGTAATTATTCTAAAATCTAAATGATAATTTTACGTCCCTCATCTTATAATACCTATAATTATTTTCCATTTCAGATGGATGTTGATGAAGCCATCAAAAGCTCTGAGGGCTTCAAACCATACTATGTCACCAAAATAGAAGAACTGTTGATGAAGCCATCAAAAGCTCTGAGGGCTTCAAACCATACTATGTCACCAAAATAGAAGAACTGCAACTGATTGTTGCAGAGAAGGAGCAGAATTTAAGACGTCTCCAGGCTCAAAGAAATGAACTAAATGCTAAAGGTACTCGCAATAAATTTAAATACTGTTGAGCTTTGTCAACTTTGCATATAGTTTGTAAATCTACAATTTCCTCTGTTGGAACTGGTTAATATTAAATTCAAACTTTTTTTTAATTTTTACATCTATGACCATTATAAAAAAAATTCCTCTAATTTCAGTGAGAATGTTGCGTGAAGAGTTACAGCTGTTGCAAGAACAAGGCTCCTATGTTGGGGAAGTAGTCAAGCCAATGTAGTTTGTAAATCTACAATTTCCTCTGTTAGAACTGGTTAATATTAAAAACAAACTTTTTTTTAATTTTTATATCTATGACCATTACAAAAAAATTTCCTCTAATTTCAGTGAGAATGTTGCGTGAAGAGTTACAGCTGTTGCAAGAACAAGGCTCCTATGTTGGGGAAGTAGTCATAGTTTGTAAATCTACAATTTCCTCTGTTAGAACTGGTTAATATAAAAAACAAACTTTTTAATTTTTATATCTATGACCATTATAAAAAAATTTCCTCTAATTTCAGTGAGAATGTTGCGTGAAGAGTTACAGCTGTTGCAAGAACAAGGCTCCTATGTTGGGGAAGTAGTCAAGCCAATGGACAAGAAGAAGGTCCTGGTCAAAGTTCACCCAGAAGGAAAATTTGTGGTGGACATTGACAAGAACATAGACATCAATGATGTCACACCCAACTGTAGAGTAGCTCTGAGAAATGAAAGTTATACCTTGCACAAGATACTGCCAAACAAGGTAAGATGGTCTAATAAAGGTTTTATGTCAGAGGCATGCCTTACAGTGGGTATTTGTGAAAACATTAAGCAACCATGTTATTGTTAACTTTTTTTTTTTTTTTTTTTTTTTTTTTTGGAAGTTGGCGCAATAAACTTATCAGTGTCGAATAACACTTTTACAATTTTTGTTATGTGCATGGAATTAGAAAGATTTTCTAAGATTTATATTTTTTCCTCTTTTTAAACTACAAAATTACGCATCATGGATATATAAATCACAGAACAAGATAGATAAACTTCATTATGTAGAAATCAGCATCGAAGCCTATGGGTACCTACTTGAAATACAGTAGGTCCGACACTGAAATGGGTATCCGCCATGTTTGTGTCCATCTGAGTGATCCGAGCCATTCGTTTTTGTGTGCGTTTTAAAAAATCGCTTTTGTTGCTTTGTCATGCAAGTTCAGTAATTTCCATTTTATTCATAGCTCCATGGTAATTTCAGTATCAGCAAGTTCCTGTGGAAATTATTCTTTAATTTTACCTTTATCCCTTCATTTTTCTGGTTATTTGACACAAAATATTCACCTTTAAATCCTTCAAAGGGTTTAGGTGCAAAGGTTCTTCTCGTGGTACTGAATTCTTCACGGTAAGCTCAACTTTGGTTTGAGCACTCCAGCCTCCATCATGATATTACAGGTAAGTTTTCTTTTTAGGTAGGTAACATAAAAAACAGTTTTGGTGTCATTAGTTGAAGGATCTTTTCGGTTCGCATGTCGAAGTCAAGTACAACGAAACAAAAATATTGCTACACCTACGAAGTTGAAAGACAGTGGCTTTGTTCAGATACAAACACAGTAACGTGGTCTTGCATTCACTGATAAGACCTAGGTTGTTATTCTAAAATCTAAATGATAATTTTACGTCCCTCATCTTATAATACCTATATTTATTTTCCATTTCAGATGGATGTTGATGAAGCCATCAAAAGCTCTGAGGGCTTCAAACCATACTATGTCACCAAAATAGAAGAACTGCAACTGATTGTTGCAGAGAAGGAGCAGAATTTAAGACGTCTCCAGGCTCAAAGGAATGAACTAAATGCTAAAGGTACTCGTAATAAATTTAAATACTGTTGAGCTTTGTCAACTTTGCATATAGTTTGTAAATCTACAATTTCCTCTGTTAGAACTGGTTAATATAAAAAACAAACTTTTTAATTTTTATATCTATGACCATTATAAAAAAATTTCCTCTAATTTCAGTGAGAATGTTGCGTGAAGAGTTACAGCTGTTGCAAGAACAAGGCTCCTATGTTGGGGAAGTAGTCAAGCCAATGGACAAGAAGAAGGTCCTGGTCAAAGTTCACCCAGAAGGAAAATTTGTGGTGGACATTGACAAGAACATAGACATCAATGATGTCACACCCAACTGTAGAGTAGCTCTGAGAAATGAAAGTTATACCTTGCACAAGATACTGCCAAACAAGGTAAGATGGTCTAATAAAGGTTTTTTGCCAGAGGCATGCCTTACAGTGGGTATTTGTGAAAACATTAAGCAACCATGTTATTGTAATTTTTTTTTTGCCTCTTGGAAGTTGGAAAAGAGTACAATGCTATACCAAGTCCTAAACAAAATATGAACTTTTATATTTACTACAAATAAAATAATAATTCTCTTTTCAGGTTGATCCCCTGGTGTCCCTCATGATGGTCGAGAAAGTACCTGATTCCACCTATGAAATGGTGGGAGGACTTGACAATCAAATCAAAGAGATTAAAGAAGTTATTGAGCTTCCTGTTAAACATCCTGAGCTGTTTGATGCCTTGGGCATTGCTCAGCCCAAGGGTGTTTTGCTGTATGGACCACCAGGAACTGGTATGTTAGAAAGTTTTTGATAAGATGTAAGAAGTGATAAGTTGTTCTCTCAATCATGTATTTATTATTGTCCTATCAGATTTACAAGACCTTGTTTAGACTGCTGGGATAAAGGGGCTTGTCAGTCCTATTTGGACAGTAAAAAAAACTTCAAACATTTTATCATTGAGACTTGAACTAGCTTCTCAAATGTCTTCACCCTACCATAATTTAACCTCAGAATACTTACCTAAGTAGGAGAAAGTCTTTACCAATTCATTTTGTCCATTTATTGTTTCAGGTAAAACCCTTCTGGCAAGAGCTGTAGCTCACCATACAGAATGTACTTTCATCCGAGTGTCTGGATCTGAATTGGTGCAGAAGTTTATAGGAGAGGGGTCACGAATGGTTCGTGAGCTGTTTGTAATGGCAAGGTGGGACAATAACATCATTATGTTTCATTCCCATTTTTATTAACAAAGTTTTTTTTTTTTCAAAAAAATTTTGGCCCAACCCCCAAAAGCTTCAAACATTAAACAATCTAAAATGACAATTATTTGTTGTAAAATTGGAAACTCTCTTCTTAAATTTTATGGACTAAAAAAAAAAAAAAAAAAAAAAAAACATTTTGTCGACGGACGGCGCGGCGTCGACTATGTGTGGACACAGCTTATGTTCTTTACAGGAGAACTCTATAACGTACGTCAAAGTACTCACCTTTTGAGCTATGTGAATCAAGTTTTTGCCGGCATCTTTGTACCCGTTAGTATAGTTGAAATAGGCCGCACCTCCTGGTATTATCAGACCGTTGATATGATTCATTATGTTCCTGAGGGAAGAATAATACATGAAGAGGCATGAACATATCAGCCACAGGATGGTTCGACAGATTTTTTTTTTTAAAAAAGGGGGTTTGATAGAGGGAACAGTTACTATTAAGGTCTTATCGTCCCAAAATCGAAGAGAGAAAGAAGACAGGATAGGAGAAAGCCAACCGTTCCGAGTACGAACATCATCCGTTCAGGATAAAATCCGCCCCGAGCAGGGATTGAACCGGCCTAGCGCTTACAAGGCAGACGCTCTACCAACCAAGCTAACCAGGGTGGCAGGGTTGAGGACTAGTGTGTCAGTAGGTATAAAAGGCTACTTACTCATAATATTCCTGGGTCTGTCCGATGAACACAGGCACAACCATGGCTCCTGAAGCTTCTACAGCTTTCACATAGGAAGCGGCTATGTAACTCTTGTGACCCTGGTAGTCATGCGCTAAGCCAGGAGAGAAGACATATTCCTGGGATAGGATACCTACGACTGTGAGGTCGGTGGGGCGGAAGGTTTCGGCCCCAACCCAGGATAAGACTGATAGGACCAACAGGACCACGGGACCCATGTCTGGAAATTAGTGACGGAATTTATTTATTATGGGTTGTAAATGAGAGAGAAGATTCGGATTCATACTATCCTAGTTAATTTCTTGGTCACTGCTCACAATCCTCACTCACCTAATTAACACCATTGTAATTCCAGAGAACATGCTCCAAGCATTATCTTCATGGATGAGATTGACTCCATTGGTTCCTCCCGTATTGAGTCGGGAAGTGGTGGTGATTCAGAAGTACAGCGTACCATGTTAGAGTTGCTCAATCAGCTGGATGGATTTGAAGCCACCAAGAACATCAAGGTAAGTAGAACTCTCTCCTAGCTAAGCTTGCTACAGAGTGGAGTCAGATATCCGGCACTCTGGCTTCTCCAGTGCAGCACATAAATTTTAAACATGGATGTCTGGCTGGGGGTCCTTAAACAGAGAGTAGACCAGCTTAGTCTGGCTGGGGGACTTTAAAAATTGAGGATACCAGCCTGAAATTTCCCTTGCTAAAGAAATAGCAAAGGTTGAGTGCAAAGGGCATCCACTTGTAAAATTTTTGTAGCCAAAACCAGATGTTAGTCAAAAGCAGTCACCCTAGCTAAGACTGATTAAGAGGCTGACAAAACCCGTCTGAACATGGGAAAAGGCAAAGAAGAAGAAGAAGAAGAAGAATCTTTTTATATATAAGTAGGTCCATAATATCTCCATTTTATTTTCCAGGTGATCATGGCTACAAACAGGATCGACATTCTGGACCCTGCCCTCTTGCGTCCCGGCCGTATGACCCAGGATAAGACTGATAGGACCAATAGGACCACGGGACCCATGTCTGGAAATTAGTGACGGAATTTATTTATTATGGGTTGTAAATGAGAGAGAAGATTCGGATTCATACTATCCAATACCTAAAGTAACCGTCAATTTTAGGTAAATCTCTATTTTGCATTACCTTCAAATGGGGCTCTCGACTGACGAAATTCCTGTGTGCGGAGTCCAGTTGTAGGACTATATCGCACCCCTTAATCTCTATTAAGTAATCACACTAGTCACCTTTCGTCACCTGACACCGATAAAATAAACTGAATTTCGAGCTTCCCCGCCATCTACGAGAGAACTTTTCGTGTAGGAATGTGCAGCATAAAATCTCTTTGGTACTTAACTTTCTATCGGGTTCTGACAGGCCGCGAGAGCCCAAGACATCCATGAACCAGTAACCTAGGTAGGCCCCTACTTTTAGTACCTAATTTCAATGTTGAATAATGAAATTTTCACGCGTGTCTTTTTACAGAGCCGGATAAACTTCAATATACCTACATAGGTAATTACTCTATTACGAAAATTGAAACCGGGACCTCAGTCCGGACTCCGGATGGGCGTTGATGGAGTTTTGGTTCTACCGATTTTCTGCTCATTTCTGTGGCCGAGTGAATTACCCGTATGTCACGCCCGCAGAGGTGTTCAATATGAGATCCAAATTTTCCACCATTCCATAGGGAGCTCTAATTTCTGGTAGCTCTATGAACCCCCAATATATAGATACCTACCTACCAACACCTAGAGCGACTACAGCTATTTGAGCACTTACCTGAGAAATCAATCCTTCAAAGGATTTGAACAAAAATTCGAAAAAAAAACAGCAAAACGAAAACCCCTTTCCGCGGACAAATGGTTTTACCGTTCAATAGCGAAGCCGTTTGTTTGTTAACAAATGACTTGTTTTGTTTCTATCACGGAATGACAGGTCCACTGACCACTGACCAGTGCGTAGTGATAATCAGAACATCAGACTTCACTGCGCATCAAACCTTGCTTGAATAGTGCCTCTCCTAGTTCATATTCATATTATAACAACACTGTTTTAATAGGACGAACAGTCTCGCTGGAGGACGTAAAACTGAGACAAAACCAGCCCTGTCAAGCCACAGACAATAACACTGGCTCTTTTGATTATGCCTGGTGCTTCCGGAGCTGAAGTTAAGGTAATAATATTAACAATAAATCTTAATTCTTAATCAGTTAGTAATAAGAACACTTACCCACGAGCATATTTATTCTGTACGATTTTTGTACAGTTTTCTTATAATACTATCTAGTGCTCATTTATACTGTTTTAATAGGACGAAAGAGTTCCTTTAACCCAGCAGTAGGCTATTATGTACCGTTATCTTGAACAAATTTTCAAACATTGTTGAAGATAAAATTCCACAAGTACCTCAGCTGGTATCGAAACCACGCCCGCCTGATTATCAGGCGAGCGTCTTGACCGACCTTGTTGGAAAGGAACAAGAAAAGAAAATCCGGTTAGGTGGAAGAGTCAACCAAGTGAGAATCATCTCATTATAATCTTTAGAAAAAGAAAACACTACCTTACAGGTATAACTACAAATTACCTACGTGAGTTGTGGTTACCTCCTACGTTTCATTAGCAAAGCCTTTTTACTTCCCTTACTTATAGGAAGGAAAATGTATTACATACATACAGTGCTTATGTAAACAGTAGCTTTTATAGATACCTACATACATATGCTTTTTCCTGGTTTTTCATCACATTTTTCCCTTTGTCATTCGTGAAAGTAAATCTACTTTACGTGTTTGAATGTATTGCTATGACAGGGGTCAAGTTATCCTTCATTCCCGTGTCTTGTATTGTTGCTTTTGATGTCCATCATCCATCATTGTGTTGGAAAAGAATTTTCCTTGCGAGGAAAATTTCCTTATAACGTCATTATTGCTTAACTAAAAGATTTTTTTTCCATCTAACAATTCTTTCACAAGCTCAATAAACCTTGAGCTGAATCCTCCTCGTCTAAAACTTTTGCTTAACTTGAATCAGGAAGGTCTTAGAAAGCGGGCCCCAATTTGAGTGGACATATGAATGATTTGATGAGGATGTTCATTATTAAATTTGGGGAGGATAAAATGGTACAAACAATACTTGGTTAACAGTAGGTAATAATTTGCCATAAGACTAAAAAAATAGCTAATTCAAACCTAAAGCTGTGTCCAACTGTCCACACATAGTCGACAGCCCACAGTTAACGAAAGGTGTTTGTTCAGTGGACATATGAATGATTTGATGAGGATGTTCATTATTAAATCTGGGGAGGATAAAATGGTACAAACAATACTTGGTTAACAGTAGGTAATAATTGTCATAAGACTAAAAAAATAGCTAATTCAAACCTAAAGCTGTGTCCAACTGTCCACACATAGTCGACAGCCCACAGTTAACGAAAGGTGTGTCCACACATAGAAAATGGGAATCTTGATCTAAGGTCAAAGTGCAACTAGGCAGCCTAGTTAGCTTGGAGGGTAGCGCGCCCACCTTGTAGGCACTAGGTCGTGGGTTCGATTATCGCCCGGGTCGGAATTTGTCCTAAACAGATAAGGTTGGTTCTCAGAACGACTGGCTTTCTCTTATTCTGTCCTTTTTCTCTCTTCGATTTCAGGACGATAATACAACATTACTTGCAGTTCCCTCTACAAAGGTGTATTATCTTCTTCTTCCTCTTTCTAGCCTTTTCCTACTTATACAGGGTCGGCCTTTCTTGTCAGTCCCTTCCAGGCAGTTCTATTGTATACCTCATGCCCTGTTATTCTCACTCAAGTCTTGATTCACACAATCCTTCCACCTTTTCTTCGGCCTCCCTCGTCCTTTTGTTTCTAGTCAGTCCCTTCCAGGCAGTCCTATTTTATACCTCATGCCTCATGCCCTGTTATTCTCACTCAAGTCTTGATTCACACAATCCTTCCACCTTTTCTTCGGCCTCCCTCGTCCTTTTTTCCCCCTCACTTCCATTCTCTTCACTCTTTTCCCTATATAGCTCTCATCTATATTACATATATATGTATATTAAATGAAATTATTTCTTGTTCCAGGGAGTATGCACGGAAGCTGGTATGTATGCGCTGCGGGAGAGACGAGTTCATGTGACTCAGGAAGATTTTGAAATGGCCGTTGCTAAAGTTATGCAGAAAGATTCGGAAAAGAACAAAACATTGAGGATACCAGCCTGAAATTTCCCTTCCTAAAGAAATAGCAAAGGTTGAGTGCTTAGGCCATCCACTCATAAAATTTTTGTAGCCAAAACCAGATGTTAGCCCAAAGCAGTCACCCTAGCTAGGGCTGAGGCTGACAAAACCCTGTCTGAACATGGGAAAAGGCAAAGAAGAAGAAGAATCTTTTTTCTTTATAAGTAGGTACATAATATCTCCATTTTATTTTCCAGGTGATCATGGCTACAAACAGGATCGACATTCTGGACCCTGCCCTCTTGCGTCCCGGCCGTATTGACAGGAAGATCGAGTTCCCACCTCCAAATGAAGAGGCCAGACTGGACATTCTGAGGATTCATTCGCGGAAAATGAACCTGACGCGTGGTATTAATCTGAGGAAAATCGCCGAACTTATGCCTGGCGCTTCCGGAGCTGAAGTTAAGGTAATATAATAATATTACCTAATAATAGGTATTGTTTTTACTGCTCGAATGAGTCAAACATTACGTGGCTCGTCCCGAACTGTAATCACCTCTTCCCGCAGTAGGCTATTTCCGCCCCGCCGGGATTCGAACCCATGCCCTCAGGGTTTAGAGTCAGTGTTCTTAACCACGCGGCGACAGAGGTGGGCAAAATTATTGTGGTCAACTTCTGTTAGCATAAAGAGACATCTTGTTCTAAGCTGACAGTCTAAATAAAGTACTATGTACCTGTACCTGGGATTGAACCTACGCTCTTCTGATTAGAAGTAAAAAAGCATTACAAAATAGGAAGTACTCTGTAGCTCTCACATTTCATTAGAAAAACCTTTTACAATGCCATACAGTGCCTATGTAAACAACACCTTTTATAGCTCCATACATATGCTTTTTCCTCGTTTTTCATCACATTTTTCCCTTTGTCATTCGTGAAAGTAAATCTATTTTACGTGTTTGAATGTATTGCTATGACAGGGGTCAAGTTATCCTTCATTCCCGTGTCTTGTATTGTTGCTTTTGATGTCCATCATCCATCATTGTGTTGGAAAAGAATTTTCCTTGCGAGGAAAATTTCCTTATAACGTCATTATTGCTTAACTAAAAGATTTTTTTTCCATCTAACAATTCTTTCACAAGCTCAATAAACCTTGAGCTGAATCCTCCTCGTCTAAAACTTTTGCTTAAACTTGAATCAGGAAGGTCTTAGAAAGCGGGCCCCAATTTGAGTGGACATATGAATGATTTGATGAGGATGTTCATTATTAAATTTGGGGAGGATAAAATGGTACAAACAATACTTGGTTAACAGTAGGTAATAATTTGCCATAAGACTAAAAAAATAGCTAATTCAAACCTAAAGCTGTGTCCAACTGTCCACACATAGTCGACAGCCCACAGTTAACGAAAGGTGTGTCCACACATAGAAAATGGGAATCTTGATCTAAGGTCAAAGTGCAACTAGGCAGCCTAGTTAGCTTGGAGGGTAGCGCGCCCACCTTGTAGGCACTAGGTCGTGGGTTCGATTATCGCCCGGGTCGGAATTTGTCCTAAACAGATAAGGTTGGTTCTCAGAACGACTGGCTTTCTCTTATTCTGTCCTTTTTCTCTCTTCGATTTCAGGACGATAATACAACATTACTTGCAGTTCCCTCTACAAAGGTGTTTTATCTTCTTCTTCCTCTTTCTAGCCTTTTCCTACTTATACAGGGTCAGTCCCTTCCAGGCAGTCCTATTGTATACCTCATGCCCTGTTATTCTCACTCAAGTCTTGATTCACACAATCCTTCCACCTTTTCTTCGGCCTCCCTCGTCCTTTTCTCCCCCTCACTTCCATTCTCTTCACTCTTTTCCCTATATAGCTCTCATCTATATTACATTCCTATTTGTTCCTTATGTTCCTTAAACAGTCCTATGAACTCAGTTCACCTGAACTCCTGTCCTGCCTTGGAAGCCAGCAATGACATTGTAGGTAAATATTGGGAAGCCAGAGGTAAAATGACCTAGTAGTCAAATAACCCGACATTTGCAAACAACAACAACATATATATGTATATTAAATGAAATTATTTCTTGTTCCAGGGAGTATGCACGGAAGCTGGTATGTACGCGCTGCGGGAGAGACGAGTTCATGTGACTCAGGAAGATTTTGAAATGGCCGTTGCTAAAGTTATGCAGAAAGATTCGGAAAAGAACATGTCTATCAAGAAACTGTGGAAATAAGCCACGATCAACTTTGTCTGTCGTTGTATGTTGTACTTTTAACCCTAGGAAGAAAGTCTTACAAGATATTGTCTCCCTTTATACCTAATATCTAATATGTAACTTGAGAAATATTTAATTCTTTTTTAAATAAATAATCTATTCTAAAGGCTTTTCTTATGGAATAAAGGATATAAGACCCGCTTAAAAGTGGAGTCAGATTACCACCGCTTGTATGCAGGGTAACCTACCGTTGGTAATCTGACATCATCACTATTTAACGGGTCTAATGATAAATAACTATGTTTACCTATCAATTGTTTTCTAAACTGGTAATGACTGTGTACCCTAGGTCTAATATTTCCGTTTGTGAAAACATATTCAAGAGGTTTAAATGTAGTTCTCTAGGTCATTGGGGAGAAATGCTGGAAAACAATTTTGATATAAAGAATGTATGTATGTATGTTGCAAATGTCGGGATCTATAAAGAATGAGATATTGTTATAAAGAAGATATTGATATAAAGAATGAGATATTGTTTTTAAATGACCTTTTGGGCATTGTGCCTGTGAGAAAAGAGTGTTTTGGTCAAATTTCCGGAAGGGATGTAGGTAGACAGCTAGACACCCTTTATATCATCAAATAATTACGCTACAACCCCCGCGCATTTTGACTATCTCAAGGGATGTGAACTAAATTATACAAATATGCTAATTTTTGTCTTCTAGCAAGGATGGTTTTTTTTTATTTAAATAAATTTGTCATGTTTTTTCTACATTTTATTTTAGTCAAATATGATTTTTTTGTTACTGCTTTCGAAATTTCTATGTTTATATTCGAATTACGAATTAATTTATGGGTAGTATAAGCGTTTTTTTTTTTTCATTTGGGAAACGGACCACAGGAAAATTGATCAATGTTCCATTCACTTTCTATTAGAGTCATGGTCAATTTTCCAATTTTCAATTGTCAGTTTCCCAAAAGGAAAAACACCTTATTTAATATCTAGTCTTAAATGCCTCAATGGTTGAGATTATTGTCATGACTAGAGGGCCCTATTCTACAAACAACTCCCCCACTCCATACTTTTTACTCCACGTGCAGAAAAAAAACTTTCGCCAATATTTCCTGCCAAACAGGAGCCAGGTAAGAATATACCTTTGAATGGCGTTCCACGTTACAGGAGAATCTGGAGTAGACCAGCTCAGTCTGGTTGGGGGACTTTAAACATTGAGGATACCAGCCTGAAATTTCCCTTGCTAAAGAAATAGCAAAGGTTGAGTGCTTAGGGCATCCACTTGTAAAATTTTTGTAGCCAAAACTAGATGTTAGCCCAAAGCAGTCACCCTAGCTAGGGCTGAGGCTGACGAAACCCTGTCTGAACATGGGAAAAGGCAAAGAAGAAGAAAAATCTTTTTTCTTTATAAGTAGGTACATAATATCTCCATTTTATTTTCCAGGTGATCATGGCTACAAACAGGATCGACATTCTGGACCACTTTCGCCAATATTTCCTGCCAAACAGGAGCCAGGTAAGAATATACCTTTGAATGGCGTTCCACGTTACAGGAGAATCTGTGTCTTTTTTTTAGGAGCTGTAGATTTAGGCCCTTATTGTGCCTACGCCCCTGATCTTTAATGAGAATACCTGAACCATTTTCTCCATACTTATCTCGTAGCCGTGACCTTTTATCAGTTTTATCCTATCCAGAACTGTCCAAATCCAAGACATCCTCTGAAACAACGTGTCAATGTCTAAGGACTTGTTCAGTCCTATTTGTGCAGGATAAACAAGGTACTTGTATCATCTTCTATATGTTAAAAATAATATTGGGACTTGAATCTGAAACCTCTTCACCCTACTTTAATTTAAACTCAGAATATCTAAAGTTGGAAAAAATATTTACCAATCCATTTATTGTTTCAGGTAAAACCTTACTGGCGAGAGCTGTAGCTCACCATACGGAATGTACTTTCATCCGAGTGTCTGGATCTGAATTGGTGCGCAAGGGCAATGTTTATAATTGTGATTTTATTTTTCTATTATTAAGGAGTAAATTCTTCAAATTAATTTGATCCCTAGGGCAAGGTAAACCTTTAGACAAATGAACTGTACCCAAGGCCAATGTTTATAATTGCGATTTTATTTTTCTATTATTAAGGAGTAAATTCTTCAAATTAATTTGATCCCTAGGGCAAGGTAAACCTTTAGACAAATGAACTGTACGTCAGGGCATGTGATGTGTGCCAATCCACTATAGAATTTAGAAAGGATCCTTTATCTCGAAAGAGTGATATCGCTGGACCTTTATCTCAATAACTCGTTGGAAGTTTGTCCTCGAAGATTTTTTCCCGTTTAAGCCCGTTTGCAAGGGCAATGTTTATAATTGTGATTTTATTTTTCTATTATTAAGGAGTAAATTCTTCAAATTATTTTGATCCCTAGGGCAAGGTAAACCTTTAGACAAATGAACTGTACGTCAGGGCATGTGATGTGTGATATCGCTGGATCTTTATCTCAATAACTCGTTGGAAGTTTGTCCTCGAAGATTTTTTCCCGTTTAAGGCTCTTTAACACTACGGACAGTAGGTCGTTCGAGACAAAGATTCTTGTAGTCATACGCCTTGAGATATTGCCAATGTCGAAATCATCTTCAGAACTCAATTAATTGCCTACCTAGGTAATTTATATGACTAGTTGACTAGGGTTCTTAGGGATTTCCCAAAATCGACTCGAGGTTCGCTTCTCTCGTAGGGTTTTGGTCGTTCGAGTCAAAGATTCTTGTAGTCATACGCCTTGAGATATTGCCAATGTCGAAATCATCTTCAGAACTCAATTAATTGCCTACCTAACTACCTAGGTAATTTATATGACTAGTTGACTAGGGTTCTTAGGGATTTCCCAAAATCGACTCGAGGTTCGCTTCTCTCGTAGGGTTTTTCGTGCCTAGGCTTTTGGATGCCTAATATGAATCTATTTATTAATAATTTCTAATATGAATTTAAGTAACAATAATTCCCCATCTTCAGAAGAACATTCGTGGGTCGTACTTTACCCAGTCCTGAGCTAATCCGTCGCTCGTGAATTTCCAGCAGAAGCCAAGGTATCAACAGGATTTTTATTATCAACAGGGCTTTTATTATCAACAAGTAGTATCGAATAACAATGCTGCCCCCACTCTTTCGTCCCTAGATCACTTTCACCTTATTAGTTTCTCGTATTTATTTCTCACGTACCTTCAGGACTTGTTTTATTTTTCCTCTCTCCTCTGCTCTCTTATCCTATCAATTAGTCCAGAGACTTGAGTGTTTCTTTTAACTTCAAGTTCCATTCCATCCAGACTTTTACGACCTTTATTTGTTTTCTTTAATTCTGTACCCACTTTACCTTCGTTTCTCAAGGACTTGAATTTGCTTCTTTCAGTTCTTTCGCTGCCTCTGCTTCTCCGTTTCCAAGGCCAATGTTTATAATTGTGATTTATTTTTCTATTATTAAGGAGTAAATTCTTCAAATTAATTTGATCCCTAGGGCAAGGTAAACCTTTAGACAAATGAACTGTACGTCATTAAACAAAAAACATCTTTCAGAAATAAGAGTCATGTCATTGACTCTTGTAATAAAAGCAAAGGAACAAAGTGGACATTTTCCCTGGACTCTTGATGTGTGTTTTGCATGGTTTGTGTTCATTTTACCTTACCTTACCCAGTTTTTACTTTCTATTTTTACCCACTCGTAAATAAGGTGCCTAATCTCTCCCTCCTTTCCACTTTCTTCTCTCCAAAAATACTCTTCATAATCTTAATATCTTTAGAAGTGCTTTGTATCCTCTAGTCCTTTGTCCTTTGTGTTTTATTTTAATAAGACAACAAAATTAATTATTTTTCATCGAAATAAGGACGAAAGAACAGGAAGAGAAAGAAAGGAAGAAAAAACTTTCTCTCTTGTTTTGTCGATTTTCATTGCAATGTACCTTTTGTCCGTGCTAAATAGGGGGCACAATCGTTGTGATAAATAGGTTCTGTTATGTTGAATATCACAACAGGAATCAGACGAAAGTGTTGGTGGTTCACCCCAGCCATGATGAACACCAAACATTAATGTCACCATGATAAGTACTTAAGAGTGCATTCAATGTTTACACTTGAACAAATGCCTAATCTCTCCCTCCACGTTCTTCTCTCCAAAAATACTCTTCATAATCTTAATATCTTTAGAAGTGCTTTGTATCCTCTAGTCCTTTGTGTTTTATTTTAATAAGACAAATTATTTTAATAAGACAAAATGAATTATTTTTCATTGAAATAAGGACGAAAGAACAGAGAGAGAAAGAAAGGAAGAAAAAACTTTCTCTCTTCTCTTGTTTTGTCAATCTTCATTGCAATGTACCTTTTGTCCGTGCTAAATAGGTTCTGTTATGTTAAATATCACAACAGGAATCAGACGAAAGTGTTGTTGGTTCACCCCAGCCATGATGAACACCAAACATTAATGTCACCATGATAAGTACTTAAGAGTGCATTCAATGTTTACACTTGAACAAATAGAGAACATATGATCATTTTATAATGTAGTATTTTGTAGTACCCATATCACAATGTATAGCTACGTACGTTCTACGTGTTTTGTTCAAATAGTAGGTATTGCATATTGTAGAGATATAGACCAGAGAAGAGTTGAGAGAATATGATCATTTTATAATGTAGTATTTTGTAGTACCCATATCACATTGTATAGCTACGTACGTTCTACGTGTTTTGTTCAAATGAAATAGTAGGTATTGCATATTGTAGAGATATAGACCAGAGAAGAGTTGAGAGAATGAAAGTGAAGGGGAGAAAAGGGCAAAGTAGACCGAAGAAAAGGTGGAAAGATTGTGTGAATCAAGACCCTCTCTTCTGCTCTCTTATCCTATCAATTAGTCCAGAGACTTGAGTGTTCTTTTAACTTCAAGTTCCATTCCATCCAGACTTTTACGACCTTTATTTGTTTTCTTTAATTCTGTACCCACTTTACCTTCGTTTCTCTCTGCTCTCTTATCCTATCAATTAGTCCAGAGACTTGAGTGTTTCTTTTAACTTTAAGTTCCATTCCATCCAGACAAATCAAGACCTGGGTGAGAAAATTTTATCAGGATATGAGGTACACAATAGTGATGCCTGAAAGGGACTGACAAGAAATGCCGACCTTATTTAAATAGGAAAAGGCTTGGAAGAAGAAGAAGCATATTGTCGACTAGATTTTTTAGTGTTTTCTAGGCTAAAACTCGGAATACGAGTATAATAAATTATTATCTCAAGTGAATAAAATTAACATTATGTCCTCCTCCTCCTCTCTCCCTTCTCTCCTTTCTTCTTAAGGAAGAATGTTTCTATCTTCCATTTTCTCTAATTTGTTTTCCTCACTAACGATGATGTCTCTCTCTCTCTCTCTCTCTCTCTCTCTCTCTCTCTCTCTCTCTCTTTTTCATATCCTTTCTGAATGGTCGGTAAACTTCGTTTTAACATTCCCACAATGTCTGTCTGATTTGTCACCTCCTCCTCTCTCCCTTCTCTCCTTTCTTCTTAAGGAAGAATGTTTCTATCTTCCATTTTCTCTAATTTGTTTTCCTCACTAACGATTGCCTCTTCCTCCTCCTCCTCTCTCCCTTCTCTCCTTCCTTCTTAAGGAAGAATGTTTCTATCTTCCATTTTTTCTAATTTGTTTTCCTCACTAACGATGATGTCTCTCTCTCTCTCTCTCTTTTTCATATCCTTTCTGAATGGTCGGTAAACTTCGTTTTAACATTCCCACAATGTCTGTCTGATTTGTCTATTTTAGCTATGTCGTTAAATCTCGGATTGATTTCCCTCCTAAGGTAGTGTTCTTAAATTTGTTTGGTATAATTTTATTTTCATATCCTTTCTGAATGGTCGGTAAACTTCGTTTTAACATTCCCACAATGTCTGCTGATTTGTCTATTTTAGCTATGTCGTTAAATCTCGGATTCATTTCCCTCCTAAGGTAGTGTTCTTAAATTTGTTTGGTATAATTTTACCGGACGAGATTGGTGGTTATGTCTGTTTTCTTTGTTTCGTTGATTGGGCATTCTAGGGCTTTCGCATGTCACTTCTTTCCGTTTACTCCTCTGTTCATCTGTACTGAAGAGAAAGCGAACTTGAGAAGTTAATAACGCCTTCGCTGTTGGATTTCAATAATATGATCTCTTGAAGGCCCTCTGTTCATCTGTACTGAAGAGAAAGCGAACTTGAGAAGTTAATAACGCCTTCGCTGTTGGATTTCAATATGATCTCTTGAAAGAGAATACTTGCACCTGCCATACGTACACATATGGAACCCATGTCCCATATGTAATGTACATGTCTTGCAAAGTCCTCTGTTCATCTGTACTGAAGAGAAAGCGAACTTGAGAAGTTAATAACGCCTTCGCTGTTGGATTTCAATAATATGATCTCTTGAAAGAGAATACTTGCACCTGCCATACGTACACATATGGAACCCATGTCCCATATGTAATGTACATGTCTTGCAACAAGTGTCTTGTCGAAAATCAATAGTCTCTCGAAAAATTGAAGTAAAACAAAAAGAGACTGGAAGAGAGGCAGGCTACAGTGTAGGTCAATAAATACTGGAGAGGGGATTATGGGAGGCGCTTGCGCGGTTTTTCAAAAAATCCTCCTACTGTACTGAAGGAAAACACTTCAGTGGATCGTTCCACACCTTTCCCCTAAGACAATGTTTTCCATTACAGTTCTATCAGTTTTTCCGATTTAAGGAAAACACTTCAGTGGATCGTTCCACACCTTTCCCCTAAGACAATGTTTTCCATTACAGTTCTATCAGTTTTTCCGATTTAAATTCCAAAATTTGGAATCGAAAATGTGAAACCCCGTCGGATACTAGTTGTTCCTAATGGTAAGATTTACAAATTAAATTTATTTAATTTTATTTTTTACATTCTGATGAAAAAATTCATCAGAGTATTGTTTGCTTGTAGAGGGAAACTGAAAGAATTAAATTCACTGAATTATTTGAAGCACGTAAATTTTACAACAGCTGTTAAGAACATTTTGATAAAAGCTCGATCGGCGGTGAAATTGCATTAAATTTTGATGGGTCATAATCATAACATTATTAACTTCATTTTCGTAAATTTATTTTTGATCTTCAATAATATCCTGCCGGAAAAGTGCCACTTTGATTTTTGATTAACTTTAACGGGGATATGACATGAAAATGGGGGTTTTATGTGCAAAATATTCATGAACTTTATAAACATTTTCTTGGCATGAAAATTGGAAAGCGCGTGGGAGTAGGTACCTTGTTATTGTTATGCTTTTGCGAGATTATTTCATTATGTACTTCAGCCACCTCTGTACCTCAATACTTTAATAACAATTTAACTTCTGAATTTATGTTTAGAACCTGAACTTTTAAGTACCTACTACCTACATACCTTTTAATTTTAACTTTTAAATTAAATTTATGTATAGAACCTGGACATATCAAGTTACATGGTTCTATTCTGGGAACTATTAAGAGTGGTTGCTTTGCTTTACCTTGCTAATGATTTTCACCAAGATTATTTCATTATGTAGGTACTTCAGCCACCTTTGTACCTGAATACTTTAACAATTTAACTTCTGAATTTATGTTTAGAACCTGAACTTTTAAGTACCTACTACCTACAACTACATACCTTCTAATTTTAACTTTTAAATTAAATTTATGTTTAGAACCTGGACATATCAAGTTACATGGTTCTATTCTGGGAACTATTAAGAGTGGTTGCTTTGCTTTACCTTGCTAATGATTTTCACCATTTTTCCTGAGCTTTACCTAATTTACAAATTAATGGTTGATGTTTTTTTCTTCTTCTTTTTAACCTGAGCACTTTTTTTTATCCAAGCATGTTAATTTATTTATTCCCTTTTGCTTGATGTCAGCCAAACCCGTCATTGTTAATAAGAGAATAAGCCGTTGTGATGAGCATGAAATGCAAACTCGGGAGAAGTTGAATACCAACTTAAATTACGTTAATTTGTTTAGGTTTAGACTTTAGTTATTTATGGCACCCCAGCTCAACTCCGTAGGTACACAAAAAGGCCACTCTGAGGTTTAGGTGTAAGGGGATAACAGCCCTAAAAGTTGGTTTAACCTTATCCGAATATATTTATGGCACCCAGCTCAACTGTACAAAAATCTTGATAGATTAATAGAACTATAGTAAAAATAACAATACGTATAGGTAGATTAGTTAGTATTTTCCAACACTGGAGGTTAGATACCCATATTTTTTAGGACGAGAGAAAAATGGGCCACAACTTATTTATTTCTGAATAATTTTTCAGGGTTTTCAGAGAAAACTAGCATTTTTTGATTCCACTGATGTTTTTTTCTTCTTCTTTTTAACCTGAGCACTTTTTTTTTATCCAAGCATGTTAATTTATTTATTCCTTTTTGCTTGATGTCAGCCAAACCCGTCATTGAGAATAAGCCGTTGTGATAAGCATGAAATGCAAACTCGGGAGAAGTTGAATACCAACTTAAATTACGTTAATTTGTTTAGGTTTAGACTTTAGTTATTTATGGCACCCCAGCTCAACTCCGTAGGTACACAAAAAGGCCACTCTGAGGTTTAGGTGTAAGGGGATAACAGCCCTAAAAGTTGGTTTAACCTTATCCGAATATATTTATGGCACCCAGCTCAACTGTACAAAAATCTTGATAGATTAATAGAACTATAGTAAAAATAACAATACGTATAGGTAGATTAGTTAGTATTTTCCAACACTGGAGGTTAGATACCCATATTATTGTAGGATGAGAGAAAAATGGGCCACAACTTATTTATTTCTGAATAATTTTTCAGGGTTTTCAGAGAAAACTAGCATTTTTTGATTCCACGGAGGTATTCTACTTCCTAGTAAATACATTTATCGTTCATCCGGTCAGATAAGTCTACAGCCCTTTTCCTTCCAATGCCCTCAGTATTTAGGTACTTTGCTTTTCGTGTAGACAGGATTCTGTCTGACAGTGTTGGAAGGATTAGCCCTTTAATATTAATATCATTACTATTATTATTGTAAATTTCTTTGTAGTTAGTCAGTGGTAGTAAAGAAGAAACGTGATAGTCCCGGTGCCTGAGTGGCTACCGGGCTTGCATTCCGAAGGTCCCGGGTTCAATTTCCAAAGAGGACAAAGTATTTTCGGCTTTCTGATTGGGTTTCAGGGTGCCGTCAGCCTGGTATGTTTTTATTACTTTCCTTATCCTATAATTCTTGGAACACTTTAATAAATAAATAAAAATAGAACTAGAATACGGAAAGTAGAAAAGAATATACCCTGTATATACTGCCAGAATGAGTCTAAGGCCAGCCATACACGATGAGTTTTATCTCATGAGTTGAACTCATGAGTTAAAACTTAACGTGTGTGGGTGTTTTCTATCAGATAAGTTCAACTTATCTGATGAACTCATGGATATTGAAATTTCATAATATTTATCTTTATTTAGAAGCCTCTTGAATGGAAGCTATTCTCTACCACCTAACTCTGGAAGGTATTCTGTCACCTCCTTTCTCGATGTGTCCAAACATAGTCGACCGGCCGTCGATCGATAAAACTATGTTGTCGAGGCAGTGTGGACGGTTCAGTCGACTATGTGTGGACTCACCTTTCGAGGCGTAGGGTGAACTTCTCGGAATAGATAAATTTTCTGCGCCTTAGCGCCCCTCATGTTCCTCCATAATGTGATCCATTTCTGCATACCTATCTAGTTACATATCTAGTAGGTACATTTGTACATAGTAGACTTTAAGGTGGAATTTTCCATACCAGTTTGAAACATGGTAAGATAAAATAACACCAGCTGTTGTAAAGCCATCTACTTAATGGAGAAACTTGGACTACGTGGGTGTCCTTATCATCATTCATTATTTTCTTTGCTCCTTTGCGTTACTGTAACAACATTAAATTTATCCGCGTTAAATCATTCTTTACACGAACGTTAATTTTTGCTGTATCACAAGATAAGCAACCGGTTAATGATACATTACATTTTGTAAAATAACACCTGTTGTAAAGCCACCTACTTAATGGAGAAACTTCAACCACGTGGGTGTCCTTATCATCATTCATTATTTTCTTTGCATGCTCCTTTGCGTTACTGAAACAACATTTATCCGCGTTAAATCATTCTTTACACGAACGTTAATTTTTGCTGTATCACAAGATAAGCAACCGGTTAATGATACATTACATTTTGTTAATTTTAATGATAATTTAGATTTACAATAATTTAGAATAATTTAGATGATAATGATACAAACATGCAGGTATTTCATATGCAGGACTGAATGGAAGCGAAAGACATTAACCTCTCATTCTCCAACCCCTTCTTTTTTCCTATGAAATACTTCTTCCTATTCATCTATAACTTTGGTCCTTGCGTAGACTGTAAAGCTATGTCCAGACTCGATAGATGAGAAGAGGTGAATCTATGTTGTCGAGGCAGTGTACGGTTTCAGTCGACGTCGATCGACGATCGACGGGGTCGACTATGAGTGGAGTTGTGGACACAGCTTAACTTTGGTCCTTGTTTAGACTGAGAGATCGAACTTTTCAGTCCTATGCTGACAGTATGAACAGGTTAGGTATTCTAAAGGGATACCTGGTCACACGTACTTAATTCTTATATTGATATTTGTGACGTGTTTCATATTCCGTAAAGCACGAAGCAGCCATAGAATTGGCTCGTGGCAATCCGTGCTGGAAGGTCTATTCCTATTGGGAATTCAGGGATTATATGAACCAACAATCCTTCCCTCCACCTTGAAATAACCTCTGGGGAGAGACACGAAAGGTGGAAGAGGAGGCAAAGGGAAACTGTGTGTGGGAGATTTCAGTAGAAAATAGCGTGGGATCTTTTCATAACTCTGGAAAGGGAAAGAGGAATTGAGGTGAAACTGGAGAGGATTGGGGTGGAGGTGGGGAAGAATTGAGGTGAAATGGAAGTGAGATGGAGGTGAAATCGAAGATGGGAACGAGATTGTAAGAGGTGGAGGTCATGGGGCGGAACGTAGGCAAAACTGAGGATATGGAGGTGGATCTATAAGTTTTTATAAAAGGTTGTACCGTATGGGTGGAAATGGGACCGTACGGGTGGAGATGGAGAGGAATTAAGGTGAAATGGAGGAGAAATGGAGGTGACATTTACAAAACCCAATTTTGGTTGAACTCAGTGGCATATATGTTCCCGTTATTCTATAGAATGCCTATCGTTCTTAAGCAAAGTGTATAATGAAATCATATACTTTTTCGGCGGCCCCTGGGTCAATAGATTCCCGGGGAGGATCCTCAAAATTCCGGGCATTTGTGGGCCCCTAAATTTATTGTGAGATGTGAGCAAAAGCTATTTGTTGTTCATATTCATGTGTCAGATAATGTTTAGAACACATTGTTCATTGTTTTGCTAGAAAGCTTGACAATAGTAGAAGGAGACATTGTGTTACCTATCATTAGGATAACAGAAAACATAACAGAAATGTGAAAGGATCAAGTACTTGGGTCCACCGTCCATCATGAGAGAAATTTAATTGAGGTCATACTAAATTTTGAAATGCAGAGGTGGTATTACATAGATATGAAATTGTTGCAGAGTGTTTTATGGAGAATTTATTACCCAGAGGTATTAACCAATGTCGAGTATGAGCATTTTACATCGCATTCGGGTCAAATGTTCAATACAAATTTTCTTCCCAGCCAAAAAGAGAAACGAGGGAGATTTATTAATAGGTAGTAGGTACAGGAAAAATGGAACAAAAAATCTATTTATAGAATTTTCTGTAGAAAAAAAAAGTATTTACCGAACTCTTTCGTTTTCCATTGGAAATATATTTTTTATTTGTAAACTTTTATGATCACGAAATATGAAAATTAAGTTTCAACTTCGAATCCTTTTACCTCTATATTTCCCTTCTTCCACCGTCTTAAGCATTACGTTTTCAAGCTTGCAGGCTTAAATATTAGATTGTATTCTCGAAGAGATCAGAACATGCTTGGTTTCCTCTAAAATTCATCCCCCAATCAATGTTTCCCTTATAATTACCTACATCCCTTCCCTCCCATTTTGCTTCTTTCTTTCTTTCTTATATTTTATCTACTTTGCTTTAGGGACTTTCAGTTTATCCATGTAAGAAAATTTTATTCGTGTTTTTTTCTTGCTAGATTTTTATATTCCTCTCAGGTTTTATGTTTCCTATTATTCCATTTCTTCCTCCTTTCCTTTTTCGTAAAATCTTGTCCAGGCCCGGATCCAGTATCGTGGGTTTCCTAAATCTAGAGGAACTTCTTTGGCCAGGCTGTCTATGCTAAGGTAAATCCGTCCCTGCCTCTCATGCCCTGATCATTTTTTATTGTTTGAATATTTTCTTTATCCTTTTATTTCCCCTTTTCTTCCTGTCTTTTCTGACGAGGAATGATTGAGTTAGATTGAATTTGGTTCGGCTATGATTCAATTGAATATTTTATTTTGACGCTTATTCTTTCTTTTGGGATACTCCCCCGCATTTTGTATTTACTCTCATTCTTCTCATCTTCTTTCTGTTTCTGTATTTTTTTTTTATCCCTATTCCTTCCTGTTGTTTCTCAAAGTCCCTTATTCTTTAAATTTAAACAATAATTACTTATAGTTTCCTAATATGATTAAAAATCTTAATACCATAGTAAGTACTTAGTGATAAAATAACTAATAATAATTCAAAGACCTTTAGCTTTTACTTACCTAATTTCCATTAACGCCGCAAGTCCTTCTTCCTTCCTAATACCATCTTTTAGATTGCCTTTCAAGTAGACACATTAGGTAGAGGTAGATACTTACCTTAAATGTCTATATTATCTACCTTCTACGTACGTACCTATTCTAAAAGGTCCTACCTTATACCTGCTCACCTATTCTAAGGATTTCTAAAGTACCTTATACGTTAAGTATACTATTTGTAAATTTTCTTTATTTCTTTCAAGTGTTGTTTTAACATTTTTCCGTTCGATGGCTGTTTCAGGTTGTTTGTTTAAGGAGTCACTTTGTGTACCTGACAAGGAGTATTGCTTTGATGGTAAGTCTTCCTCTGTTTCTCTGTCAACATCTTACCTAAGCTACCCAAATTCAAACTCCCCGAGGTCTTGGGGAAATTCAAATTGGAATATTTTCTCTTGCTATTTTTGTGCGAAATGCATGTTTGATGATGGATACAAATTTCATTAGGGTTGGATCGAAGAAAATGGCTTCCCTTTTAAGATCCTCTGGTGACTTTTTTTTTTTTTTAAGTAAAAAACAAAACAAGACTCCAAGGGCGCTGCAGTTGGCCCCATTTCAGCAACTGTCGGTGATTCAATTTAGCATTTATAAAACAAATGGTTAGCTAGATACATAGCTAAGCCGAGGAATTTGCTTCCCTCCAGATAAGGTAAAAGGTAAACAGTTCTATTTTTAAGGTGTGACAAAGGTAAAAGGCACCCATACTTTCTTTAATACTTTTTAGTGCTAGGTTAAATTTCATTTTATTTTTTCCTCCAGAACTTTGAAATCTCATTTTTTCCCTTTCCTTTTGTAAATTGTATAAAGCCAAGTGATGAAACGTCTCATCTTATTTTTCGTTGATAAAAATCTGGAAACTTTTATTGGAACCTTTAAGAATGAGTTTGTTAAGGAATAGAGAAAAGAGAAAACCGCAACCGCTTGTGTTTCTTGCCTCAAACACAAGAAAGAAAATCCCATCAGGTTTTTCGTGTAACAAGTTTTCATCTAATTCAATTTTCTCACTTTCCCTTTACGCGGTTTGGATTTAACTCTACAATATTTAAGCGTGTTTTTCTCCTCTCTACAGGGTGAGCATTCCTTTAGCTACATGATGAACAGGGTCATGCGATCGACAACTTTCCATCGGGTTTGCTTCGCGATAATTATAAAATGGTTTGTCCTAGTTTGATGCGTCAAATTTTGACAAAAAAATGTTCCCTAATACACGGAAATTTCACTTATTAGTTTTTTTTTTTCTTTTTTGACCGAGTTCCTCAGCAGTGCACCAATAGTGGTAGAAAAGGGTGATTTTAGAGAAACGGATCTCCAGAAGGCCCAATGGGACCCGAACATAATCTGACAATTTTCTTTATGTGGTGGACCATTTGTAACAAATTTCATCAAAATGAAACTTGGAACAGACAAACTAAAACAAAATCGTCGACAAAACAAACAAGCGTATGTACGAGTATTTTGAAGTTAGGTACCTACCTATAATCTAGATCTTTCTTTTCATACCCACTTTCTTAGTTTTAATTAATTTTGTACAATTCAAACATTTGTTGTTTTCGTTCTAAATAACAGAAACAAATTGGAAACAACCATCTTGGGAATGGAACATAAGAAAGAAGCAGAACAATTGAAGCCCAAAAGGATTTTCTTCAAAACTTCTTGGGGCTACGGAAGTAAAGGGACTTTTCAGTCTCATACTATCAACAATATAACTGACGTTCTGTTCTATGATATGAAATTTTTTTTTTTTTTAAGAGGTTTGACAGAGGGAACTGTAACTGCTATGGAGTATGGTCTTATTGTCCCGAAATCGAAGAGAGAAGGAAGACAGGATAGGAGAAAGCCAGCCGTTCCGAGAACGAACATTATCCCATCAGGATAAAATCCGCCCCGGGCGGGAATCGAATCCGCGGCCTAGCGCTTACAAGGTAGACGCACTACCAACTAAGCTAACTAGACTGGCTAGATTTCAAGTTGAGATTAAGGTATCAAAAAACCAATCACCTATAATTATTACCTACATGATACGTATATGATAAACAGTTTCATAGCTAGAGTTATAGTTTTAGAGTCCTAAAAAGAAAAAAAAGTTGAAAATATTCTTTCATCCCAGCTTGACCTTAATAATACTACATTTAATTATACTGCAATAACACTGAATTTACATCTTATGAGAATTCAATAACATTGTGATCAAGAGATTGTCATAAAGCTTTTGTAAGATTAATTTACATCACCTGTGCAAGTTTCAATAATACCTCACTAATTCACCTATTTTTTTCTCGTTCTCTAAAGGGAAATTAAAACTTTTTCCTAGCGTGGGAGGTTGCCATGGAAACGCATTGCTACGTCATTTCTCATTCGGTGTCGAGCTTTTTTTCTCAGCTTTTTTTTTTAATAAAGATGTTTTCATGGAGAAACTGATGGTAACGGGAGAGACATTGTCTCCTCTCATTTGAATTCTCATTTGGTGTAACATTATACGCGACGTCGTTTTGAGAAGACACTGTTCTTTAAGTATATTCCACCTTCGGGGTGGTTTTAACACATCAAAAGTAAGAGAAATCTAACAGAAATGAGAGAAT
>NW_007377850.1:52925-94256 GCF_000475195.1 Diaphorina citri
CTGCTGAACCGCTCTTCCGATCTGTTTTATTCTCGTGGGTTTGAACAGTAGGTAGTTAGTAGGATGTTTTATTATTTATTATTTTTAAAGAGAGAAAAGTACATTTTGCGTAATCCTATAAGTAGGAGTATCACAGGCTTTACGGTCTGTTTAATATTTATAAGAGAACGTGCGCCTACAAGAAAATTTTCATTTTTAATATAAGTAAAAACTGTAGTAATAGAAAGTAAAAATTACCTCTAAATAAGTTAATGGAGAGTTATAAAAAAAATTCAAAAGCATGAAATAAATTCTACTCATCTTTGAAATGAGGTAAATAGACATGGAATTTATTTATTTATCTAGACTCTTTATTGGTTATAATCCAATGTACATAAATACAAGAAATTACAACCAAAGGGCGAAATTATTGCGTGGGGCGATCTCTACCATTCAACCCTGAATACTCTCACTCATTCCCCTCCAAGACCATATTAAACAACTTTACCTAATCTCTCGCTGAATTTGATTTCAGACTACGCATTTGGCAAGTGTCTGTCTTTGGACAAGAGCACCAGTTATCGACACAAGCTAGGCGTGGAAGAGTTGGAACTCCTCAAGAAGGCGGTGGTCACTCTCAACTCCCTAGGGTTTCACTGGAGTGACACGTACACTCAGTGTAGACTGCAGACCCTGCTGTTCTCAATGCGACTCAAGTAAGTCAGAAGATGTAGAGGGATTAAATTGATCCCAAGTGCAAGGTAAACCCTTGACAAATGGAGTGTGCCTGAAGGCATGTGATGTGTTTGTGGATGTGGATGTTTTGTACCCTCATTTTTTTCAGAGACTGAAAGGAAAGAGAACAGAGGGAGGGAGGAAGGAAGGAAGAAAATAGAAGGAGAAAGGAAAGAAGAGAGAAGTTGGAATTGAGTGGGGGAAAGAGAAGATGCAATTGACTTAGAGGAAAAGAGAAAAGACCTATCTACATTTATTATTCTTTCTCTCCTAGGAGAAGAAATTTTCCTAATTACATTTTTCTGGATGTTTTGTACCCTCATTTTTTTCAGAGACTGAAAGGAAAGAGAACAGAGAGAGGGAGGGAGGGAGGAAGGAAGAAAATAGAAGGAGAAAGGAAAGAAGAGAGAAGTTGTCATTGAGCGGGGGAAAGAGAAGATGCAATTGACTTAGAGGAAAAGAGAAAAGACCTATCTACTTATTTTATTATTCTTTCTCTCCTAGGAGAAGAAATTTTCCTAATTACATTTTTCTTTTGCATGGCGTTGAATATTCAAACATTTTTAATAAAGCTCCCTTCCCTTCCGGTGGTCACATTTCTAGGAAGTCAACAGACAAGGTCTTCCCTTTCTGGGATCTCAGTCTCTTCTTTTCCCCCCTATTTGTCTGTCTTTTCTCTCCCTCTTCTCTCCCTATTTTCTCCCCTCACTCTCTTTCGGGGTTTATACGCGACCTGGAAAAACTGGAAAACTTGGAAAAGTCATGGAATCTGAAAATCGGCCAGAAGGTCGTGGAATAGTCATGGAAAATCGTGAAAATTTAAAGAAAACCTGGAAAAGTCATGGAATTTGCGACCCAGTCAAAATTTAAAAAGATTCAAATTAAATATCAAGTTTTTCCGAAAAACGGCCTGCGGCGCATTCCCCCTCATATTCCTTGACGTTCTGCTAATTGCATATTTTATTTAAATGAAGGAGTAATCTTGGCGATTTTTAAGTACCTCCGCCCCTTACTTTTCTGGAAAACTCATGGAAATTTTCTGGAAAACTCATGGAATTTCATTCTGGGAAAAGCGTGTAAACCCTGTCCTTTCTCCCCTTCCTCCCTCCACGGCTCTGTATGAATTATTTTTCATCGAAATAAGGACGAAAGAACAGGAAGAGAAAGAAAGGAAGAAAAAACTTTCTCTCTTGTTTTGTCAATTTTCATTGCAATGTACCTTTTGTCCGTGCTAAATAGGGGGCACACTCGTTGTGATAAATAGGTTCTGTTATGTTAAATATCACAACAGGAATCAGACGAAAGTGTTGTTGGTTCACCCCAGCCATGATGAACACCAAACATTAATGTCACCATGATAAGTACTTAAGAGTGCATTCAATGTTTACACTTGAACAAATAGAGAACATATGATCATTTTATAACGTAGTATTTTGTAGTACCCATATCACATTGTATAGCTACGTACGTTCTACGTGTTTTGTTCAAATAGTAATAGGTATTGTATATTGTAGAGATATAGACCAGAGAAGAGTTGAGAGAATGAAAGTAAAGGGGAGAAAAGGGCAAAGTAGACCGAAGAAAAGGTGGAAAGATTGTGTGAATCAAGACCTAGGTGAGAAAATTTTATCAGGACATGAGGTACACAATAGTAATGCCTGAAAGGGACTGACAAGAAATGCCGACCTTATTTAAATAGGAAAAGGCTTGAAAGAAGAAGAAGCTTATTGTCGACTAGATTTTTTAGTGTTTTCTAGGCTAAAACTCGGAATACGAGTATAATAAATTATTATCTCAAATGAATAAAATTAACATTATGCTCCAAGAAGTCTTACTTTAACCATGTTGCAAACCGTAAAATTTTATGAGCATAGCAAAAAACTGTGGACTCAAGTACCTACCTAGTTAACTCTCTACCATTATGCTCCAAGAAATCTTACTTTAACCATGTTGCAAACCGTAAAATTTTATGAGCATAGCAAAAAACTGTGGACTCAAGTACCTACCTAGTTAACTCTCTACCTTGGAACCTAGGTAATCTATGTAGGTACCTATTCATTATGGGAGAAAAAATTCAGATTACCTATTTACCTACTCATGGAGATATGAAAAGGTCGAAATGTATTCCGACATTTTTTTTCCATGCGTAATGGAATTCATCATACTACGATGTCCTCGGTCCTTCAAAATAGGTATAAAGTTTGATTACCTATTGAACTCTCTACCTTGGAACCTAGGTAATCTAGGTAGGTATTCACTGTGGGAGAAAAAATTCAGATTACCTATTTACCTACTCATGGAGATATGAAAAGGTCAAAATGTATTCCGACATTTTTTTTCCATGCGTAATGGAATTCATCATACTACGATGTCCTCGGTCCTTCAAAATAGGTATAAAGTTTGAATAAATTTAAGAAGGAAAAATGAGAAATATATCTAAGGGAAAAAGAAGAGTTTTACTGCACCTTCCCTAATGTTATTTGGGGTCGGCAGGGAATGAAAGAGAGAAAAGGGACAAGATAGGAAGATCTTCTCAAGAAGGAGAAATGAGAAATATAAGGGAAGAAGAAGAGTTTTACTGCACCTTCCCTAATGTTATTTGGGGTCGGCAGGGAATGAAAGAGAGAAAAGGGACAAGATAGGAAGATCTTCTACCTACCTTCTTTCTTTAAGCTGTGTCCACAACTCCACACAGTCGACCTCGTTGATCGACCGTCGAAACGTCGACTGAAACCGTATACTGCCTCGACAACATAGATCCACCCCGTCGATCGACGGGGTCGACTATGTGTGGACACAGCTTTCATATCTCCTCGTACAGTACGTCAGTGCCCAATAATTATACGGAGACATCAAATATTCCACCAAGAAAATTAATAAGGAAATTCAAATTGGAACATTTTCTCTTGCTATTTCTGTGTGAAATGCATGTTTGATGATGGATACAAATTTCATTAGGGTTGGATCGAAGAAAATGGCTTCCCTTTTAAGATCCTCTAGTGGATTTTTGTTTTCTAAAAAAAAAAAAAAATGAAACAAGACTCCAAGGGCGCTGCAGTTGGCCTCATTTCAGCAACTGTCGGTGATTCAATTTAGAATTTATAAAACAAATGGTTAGCTAGAAAGCTAGTTAAGCCGAGAAATTTGTTCCTCTCCAGATAAGGTTAAAGGTAAACAGTTCTATTTTTAAGGTGTGACAAAGGTAAAAGTTACCCATACTTTCTTTAATACTTTTTAGTGCTAGGTTAAATTTCATTTTATTTTTTCCTCCAGAACTTTGAAATCTCATTTTTTCCCTTTAGTCGACTCGTTGATCGACCGTCGAAACGTCGACTGAAACCGTATACTGCCTCGACAACACAGATTCACCTCGTCGATCGACGGTCGATTGACGGGGTCGACTATGTGTGGACACAGCTTTCATAAATTCATATCTCCTCGTACAGTACGTCAGTGCCCAATAATTATATTACGGAGACATCAAATATTCCACCAAGGAAATTAATAGCTAGCGGTAAATAATGGTACCTAAACCCATTTGTAAGGTGGATACCTACAATTTGGTCTGGTTAATAGTATCTAATTATTTAGTAAGCAGGTGTTGAGACGCCTACTACCAGAAGTCTAATAGAGTACCCATAGATAGGCACCTATACATTTGACAGAACTATCCATTGAACCCATATACTCGTACCTTTCACTCAGGACACTCAGGACACTTAACATACAACCGGTGACTTCACCTCGAAGTATAACTATCATGCTTTTCTCCTAACAGCCTTCTTATCTGAACGCATTGTGTTCAATGCGAACTTGAGTAAACCAAGGTGTAAGTACTCTTCAGGGTTTCAGTCTTGCCCTTGGACTTATTAGACTGACCTTAGGGGGAAACCCCCAAACACATCGTTTGAAAATTTAAAGACAGTACTGACGTAAATATTGTAATATTGTTAGTTTTTATTCAACAGGAATAACTAATTAGATGGGTGTGAAACGAGAACCAAACGGTATTTATATATATTATACAGAACTTCAAATTCAAATACAGAAAATAATGGCTGCTGAAACCCTCCAAGATTAGATAGGATAATATTTGCCGGATTTGTCGATTTATTTAGAAGCCTCTCCTTCAGGGTTTCAGTCTTGCCCTTGGACTTATTAGATTGACTATGTGTGGACACACCTTTCGAGGCGTAGGATGAACTTCTTGGAATAGATAAATTTTCTGCGCCTTAGCGCCCCTCTTGTTTCTTCAATAATGTGCTCAATTTCTGCATACCTATCTAGTTACATATCTAGTAGGTACATTTGTATTGTACATAGTAGACTTTAAGGTGAAATTTTCCATTCCAGTTTGAAACATGGTAAGGTAAAATAACACCTGTTGTAAAGCCACCTACTTAATGGAGAAACTTCAGCCACGTGGGTGTCCTTATCATCATTCATTATTTTCTTTGCATGCTCCTTTGCGTTACTGAAACAACATTTATCCGCGTTAAATCATTCTTTACACGACCGTTAATTTTCGCTGTATCACAAGATAAGCAACCGGTTAATGATACATTACCTACATTTTGTTAATTTTAATGATAATTTACAATAATTTAGATGATAATGATACAAACATGCAGGTATTTTATATGCAGGACTGAATGGAAGCGAAAGACATTAACCTCTCATTCTCCAACCCCTTCCTTTTTCCTATGAAATACTTCTTCCTATTCATCTATAACTTTGGTCCTTGTGTAGACTGTAAAGCTATGTCCAGACTCGATAGATGAGGTGAAGAGGTGAATCTATGATGTCGAGGCAGTGTACGGTTTCAGTCGACGTCAATTGACGGGGTCGACTATGTGTGGAGTTGTTTAGACTGAGAGATCGAACTTTTAAGTCATCTGCTGACAGTATAAACAGTTTAGGTAGGTATTCTAAAGGGATACCTGGTCACACGTACTTAATTCTTATATTGATATTTGTGACGTGTTTCATATTCCGTAAAGCACGAAGCAGCCACAGAATTGGCTGGTGGCAATCCGTGCTGGAAGGTCTATTCCTATTGGGAATTCAGGGATTATATGAACCAATCCCTCCCTCCACCTTGAAATAACCTCTGGGGAGAGACTCGAAAGGTGGAAGAGGAGGCAAAGGGAAACTCTGTGTGGGAGATTTCAGTAGAAAATAGCGTGGGATCTTTTCATAACTCTGGAAAGGGAAAGAGGAATTGAGGTGAAACTGGAGAGGATATCTACAGGGTGATCACTCCTTTAGCTACATGATGAACAGGGTCATGCGATCGACAACTTTCCATTGGGTTTGCTTCGCGATAATTATAAAATGGTTTGTCCTAGTTTGATGCGTCAAATTTTGACAAAAAAATGTTCCCTACACGGAAAATTCACTTATTAGTTTTTTTTTTCTTTTTTGAGCGAGTTCCTCAGCAGTGCACCAATAGTGGTAGAAAAGGGTGGTTTTAGAGAAACGGATCTCCAGAAGACATAATCTGAATCTGAAAATTTTCTTTATATGGTGGACCATTTGTAACGAATTTCATCAAAATGAAACTTGGAACAGACAAACTAAAAGCAAAATCGTCGACAAAACAGACAAGCGCATGTACGAGTATTTTGAAGTTAGGTACCTACCTATAATCTATCTTTCTTTTCATACCCACTTTCTCAGTTTTAATTAATTTTGTACAATTCAAACGTTTGTTTTCGTTCTAAATAACAGAAACAAATTGGAAACAACCATCTTGGGAATCGAACATAAGAAAGAAGCAGAACAATGGAGCAGTTGCAATTGGGAAAATATTATTAATAAAAGGTCGATTCCTACGTAAACAGTTGTGAAAAATCCAAATATGAGGTCAAAACTCGGAAAAAGTAACTTTGCAAGTTCAAAAATTCAATTTTTAATCGCCGTTCTAATGAAAAAGTTCCAAAGTTGACGTCATCGCCTACGAGAGCGTATGCCGTGACGTCAAACTTCACGATTTACCGGTATTTTTTAAATCGATTTATCTCGGTATCTAGAAGTCGTAGAAGAAAAAGAAAAATTCCGTTGGTCCTCATTTTTCCTGCTCTATGACTTTGAAACATCACCCAAGTAAGCGCAACTGATCTATTGAAGCCCAAAAGGATTTTCTTCAAAACTTTTTGGGGCTACGGGGGTAAAGGGACTGTTCAGTCTCATCCTAACAATATAACTGACGTTCTGTTCTATGATTTTTTTTTTTTTTTTAGAGGTTTGACAGAAGGAACTGTAACTGCTATGGTCTTATCGTCCCGAAATCGAAGAGAGAAGGAAGACAGGATAGGAGAAAGCCAGCCGTTCAGTCTTATCGTCCCGAAATCGAAGAGAGAAGGAAGACAGGATAGGAGGAAAGCCAGCCGTTCCGAGAACGAACATTATCCCCGCCCCGGGCGGGAATCGAACCCGCGGCCTAGCGCTTACAAGGCAGACGCACTACCAACTAAGCTAACTAGGCTGGGCGGGCGGGAATCGAATCCGCGGCCTAGCGCTTACAAGGCAGACGCACTACCAACTAAGCTAACTAGGCTGGCTAAATTTCTGTTCTATGAAATTAAAGTTGAAGTGGGGCAAGTTGAGATTAAGGTATCAAAAAACCAATCACCTATAATTATTACCTACATGATACGTATATGATAAACAGTTTCATAGCTAGAGTTATAGTTTTAGAGCCCTAAAAATAAAAGAAATTGAAAATATTCTTTCATCCCAGCTTGACCTTAATAATACTATATTTATTTATACTGCAATAACACTGAATTTACATCATATGGGGAATTCAATAACATTGTGATCAAGAGACTGTCATAAAGCTTTTGTAAGATTAATTTACATCACCTGTGCAAGTTTCAATAATCACTAATTCACCTATTTTTTTCTCGTTCTCTAAAGGGAAATTAAAACTTTTTCCTAGCGTGGGAGGTTGCCATGGAAACGCATTGCTGCGTCATTTCTCATTTGGGTGTCGAGCTTTTTTTTCTCAGCTTTTTTTTAATAAAGATGTTTTCATGGAGAAACTGATGGTAACGGGAGAGACATTGTCTCCTCTCATTTGAATTCTCATTTGGTGTAACATTATACGCGACGTCATTTTGAGAAGACACTGTTCTTTATGTATATTCCACCTTCGGGGTGGTTTTAATACATCAAAAGTAAGAGAAATCTAACAGAAATGAGAGAATGGAAAGTTCGGCTGAAACAACATGTTCAAACTTTGTTTTCTTTGTCTCTTCGTTGAGGTGCCGTGTCATTTGTCAAAAGCTCATGTCAACTTTCGCAAAGGGCACGCTAACCCAAATCTCCTGTTTGTTTGTGTGAGTAGGGAGATGAGAATTAATTGTTACAGGTAGGCGGATGTTATGTCAGAGATGTTCTGTTCTTTAAGTATATTCCACCTTCGGGGTGGTTTTAACACATCAAAAGTAAGAGAAATCTAACAGAAATGAGAGAATGGAAAGTTCGGCTGAAACAACATCTTCAAACTTTGGTTTCTTTGTCTCTTTGTTGAGGTGCCGAGTCATTTGTCAAAAGTTCATGTCAACTTTCGCAAAGGGCACGCTAACCTAAATCTCCTGTTTGTTTGTGTGAGTAGGGAGATGAGAATTAATTGTTACAGGTAGGCGGATGTTATGTCAGAGATGTTTCTAGAATGTCGAAAGTTCGGCTGAAACAACATCTTCAAACTTTGTTTTCTTTGTCTCTTCGTTGAGGTGCCGTGTCATTTGTCAAAAGTTCATGTCAACTTTTGCAAAGGGCACGCTAACCCAAATCTCCTGTTTGTTTGTATGAGTAGGGAGATGAGAATTAATTGTTACAGGTAGGCGGATGTTATGTCAGAGATGTTTCTAGAATGTCAAAGTTGAGTGGTACGAGGTACGAGTATTTAGCTTGGTTGCCAGCCTATTTAGCTTGGTTGGTAGGGCGTCTGCCTTGTAAGCGCTATTTTTAAAGAGAGAAAAGTACATTTTGCGTAAACCTATAAGTAGGAGTATCACAGGCTTTACGGTCTGTTTAATATTTATAAGAGAACGTGCGCCTACAAGAAAATTTTCATTTTTAATATAAGTAAAAACTGTAGTAATAGAAAGTAAAAATTACCTCTAAATAAGTTAATGGAGAGTTATAAAAAAAATTCAAAAGCATGAAATAAATTCTACTCATCTTTGAAATGAGGTAAATAGACATGGAATTTATTTATTTATCTAGACTCTTTATTGGTTATAATCCAATGTACATAAATACAAGAAATTACAACCAAAGGGCGAAATTATTGCGTGGGGCGATCTCTACCATTCAACCCTGAATACTCTCACTCATTCCCCTCCAAGACCATATTAAACAACTTTACCTAATCTCTCGCTGAATTTGATTTCAGACTACGCATTTGGCAAGTGTCTGTCTTTGGACAAGAGCACCAGTTATCGACACAAGCTAGGCGTGGAAGAGTTGGAACTCCTCAAGAAGGCGGTGGTCACTCTCAACTCCCTAGGGTTTCACTGGAGTGACACGTACACTCAGTGTAGACTGCAGACCCTGCTGTTCTCAATGCGACTCAAGTAAGTCAGAAGATGTAGAGGGATTAAATTGATCCCAAGTGCAAGGTAAACCCTTGACAAATGGAGTGTGCCTGAAGGCATGTGATGTGTTTGTGGATGTTTTGAACCCTCATTTTTTTCAGAGACTGAAAGGAAAGAGAACAGAGAGAGGGAGGAAGGAAGAAAGAAAATAGAAGGAGAAAGGAAAGAAGAGAGAAGTTGGAACTGAGCGGGGGAAAGAGAAGATTCCATTGACTTAGAGGAAAAGAGAAAAGACCTATCTACATTTATTATTCTTTCTCTCCTAGGAGAAGAAATTTTCCTAATTACATTTTTCTCTTGCATGGCGTTGAATATTCAAACATTTTTAATAAAGCTCCCTTCCTTTCCAGTGGTCACATTTCTAGGAAGTCAACAGACAAGGTCTTCCCTTTCTGGGATCTCGGTCTCTTCTTTTTCCCCCTATTTGTCTGTCTCCTCTCTCCCTTTTTTTTCCCCGTCACTCTCCTTCTCACTCCCATTTTTCCCCTCCTCCCTCTCCTTTCCTCTGCAACTCTCTATCCCTCTACATAATTATATTTTCATTTTGTTATTTAAAAGACACATCAGAGACTGAAAGGAAAGAAAACAGAGAGAGGGAGGGAGGAAGGAAGAAAATAGAAGGAGAAAGGAAAGAAGAGAGAAGTTGGAATTGAGCGGGGGAAAGAGAAGATGCCATTGACTTAGAGGAAAAGAGAAAAGACCTATCTACATTTATTATTCTTTCTCTCCTAGGAGAAGAAATTTTCCTAATTACATTTTTCTTTTGCATGGCGTTGAATATTCAAACACTTTTAATAAAGCTCCCTTCCCTTCCGGTGGTCACATTTCTAAGAAGTCAACAGACAAGGTCTTCCCTTTCTGGGATCTCAGTCTCTTCTTTTCCCCCCTATTTGTCTGTCTCCTCCCTTGCTCTTCTCTCCCTATTTTCTCCCCTCACTCTCCTTCGGGGTTTATACGCGACCTGGAAAAACTGGAAAACCTGGAAAGTCATGGAATCTGGAAATTGGCCAAAAAGTCGTGGAATAGTCATGGAAAATCGTGAAAATTTCAAGAAAACCTGGAAAAGTCATGGGATTTGCGACCCAGTCAAAAATTAAAAAGGTTCAAATTAAATATCAAGTTTTTCCGAAAAACGGCCTGCAGCGCATTCCCCCTCCTTGACGTTCTGCATATTGCATATTTTATTTAAATGAAGGGGTAATCTTGGCGATTTTTAAGTACCTCCGCCCCTTAATTTTCTGGAAAACTCATGGAATTTCATTCTGGGAAAAGCGTGTAAACCCTGTCCTTTCTCCCCTTCCTCCCTCCACGGCTCTGTATCCCTCTACATATTTTTCTATTTTAAAGACACTAATGACATCTCAACCATGCTGCCAGGCTGCTCTTTTACTCCCTCCCCGCTCTCTCGCCTCCTACTAATTATAGAGTAGTTGTAAGCTCGTTATCTTGTAAAACCTTATTATAATTATTAGCTCACTGTTACACTCGGACATTGATGTACATACCCATCACTGGCACAAGGCACACTGCTTGTACGAATGGTTATACCATTTATACGTATTTTTTATGTTCTGTTCAAAATGTTGTACTGTCAATAGATTGAAACTTGAAAATAATAATAATAAATAAAAGCGAATTTTAGCTCTAAAGGTCCCTTCATTTTCCCTACGAGTATATCCGGACTTGATTTCAGAGTGGAGATTCCGTCTGATTACTGTGATCATAAGCTTGGTGTGGACACGTCTAAGGGAAGAGACAGCAAGGAGGGAAAAGTGGTAAGTTTTAGCCTTCTATGGAGAATTGGAGGTACTTAAACAAAACTGAGGTCAGTTTTCTAACATTCACTTGATTTTTGGATCCTATCTAACCATTAGTGTGATAGAAAAATACAAAATATTGGAGTTTACCAACAGTTTTTACTAACTTATCCTTTGCTGTGGCCTTAAGACCAATTATGCCTGTGTCACAGCAGCTGACAATTGTCCACTTTCCAAAGCCACTTGCTTCCGTTCTTCCGGATTGATTCCCAGAAGTTTACCAACAGTACCTACATAGATGAAAAATCTTGCTATCTAGATAAAATCTCTGGGTTAAATATAAATATTGGAGTTTACCAACAGTTTTTACTAACTTATCCTTTGCTGTGGCCTTAAGACCAATTATACCTGTGTCACAGCAGCTTCCAATTCTCCACTTTCCAAAGCCACTTGCTTCCATTCTTCCGGATTGATTCCCAGAAGTTTACCAACAGTACCTACATAGATGAAAAATCTTGCTATCTAGATAAAATCTCTGGGTAAAAAATATTTATTGAACGAGAAATTTAGTCATACAATTCACAGCTCTACGTCATATTTTATTCTCATCTTTTTTCGCTCCAGATGGATGTCAACGACTTGGCAGCTGTCAAGTATGAACCGAACAAAGCTGACTTCGCCAATGAAATCTATTATCCGCCATCTTTCCCTTCCGAAGGCAGATTCCAATATAGTAAGTTCAACAAATCTTTGCTTATATTGGTTCCGTTGTTCTAAATACACAAGACCTTATTAAGCTTGATATTCAGTCCAATAGTCCCAAACAAAAATGTACGCGGTACTTAAATATTTATTGAACGAGAAATTTAGTCATACAATTTACAGCTCTACGTCATATTTTATTCTCATCTTTTTCCCACCAGATGGATGTCAACGATTTGGCAGCTGTCAAGTATGAACCGAACAAAGCTGACTTCGCCAATGAAATCTATTATCCGCCGTCTTTCCCTTCCGAAGGCAGATTCCAATATAGTAAGTTCAACAAATCCTTTCATATATTGGTTCCGTTGTTCTAAATACACAAGACCTTATTAAGCTTGATATTCAGTCCAATAGTCCCAAACAAAAATGTACGCGGTACTCAAGGGATCAAGAAGAGACCGCCTTGAGCTTGATATTTTCATAACAAAACCACCCCTCATTGTTCCTAGAGCGGGGTTGGGATCTGCTATGAACGGTATGTTGCACATTGCCTACACACGGGAATTGTTAGGCGTTCACACAAAATTTCCCCTCGTTACGTATACGTACATACTTTTACTACATAGTTAATAATAGTAGATACCTTTTCTCTGGAATCTGAACTTTTCTTCATTTTTTGTGTAGTGGTTTTATGACGAAATACCGTTTGTTAGCAAATACCCTATTCTTCCCGTTTAAATAGTAGAAAACTTGTTAGACAGGCACAATGGCCTTTCTTCCCCACAGGTCCTGAAGATCTCGAAGATTTTGGAGCTGTTCCGAATGTGAACTTTCACAAGGAGATGAAACCTTACGCTGATAAACTTCCCTACAAGAAATCCAACGCGAAATATCCCCCGAGATCCCCAAACCCGAACTATTATCCCCCGTTTCCCTATTTTCCAGGTGAGTTTATTATTTTCCCCCTGAAGGCCCGTTCACACTTGTCGTTTGGTAAAAAATCGTGTCTTGTGGTAGTGGGAACACTCTCATTTAAATTACATTGCCTACAGGCTACAAGGACATTTTGTGTCGTTCGGGGGGAAAAAAATCGTGTCGTGTGTAGTGGGAACACTCTCATTATTTAAATTACATTGCTTACAGGACATTCGGGGGGAAAAAAATCGCCCCCCCTGAAGGCCCGTTCACACTTGTCGTTTGGTAAAAAAAAATCGTGTCTTGTGGTAGTGGGAACACTCTCATTTAAATTACATTGCCTACAAGCTACAAGGACATTTTGTGTCGTTCGGGGGAAAAAAATCGTGTCGTGTGTAGTGGGAACACTCTCATTATTTAAATTACATTGCTTACAGGACATTCGGGGGGAAAAAAATCGAATGAAACTCAGGATAAGTGGGAACGAATTGTCTATTTGCCTTTTTTTACTATTCACAGCCTATCCGTACTAACAACTTAATTCTGCGCACAACTAACAATCTGCGACATTAACCTAAGTTTTCACCGTATTCTATTCTCAGATTTCATGGACTACGACGCGGACTTCCGCTATCCTCCCAAACCCGTGGTCAAGCCATACCGGGGTGTCCCCATGGGTAATCTGAATCCCTACTACCAGCCTCGTCCCATACCGGCGTTCAGCAAACCTCCGCCTCGCTTCCATAGTTTCGACAAGGAATACAACACCCCGGATTCGTTCCGACAGGGGATTGAAACCAAAGACATGGAAAGCAAAATACTCAAGGCGTTTTCTCCGCCGAAAAATCGCGGATTCACGGAGGGCGGAATTGTTTATATTCCCATCAAGAACACAGGTAAATGATTTTTTTATTCAGTGTTATTTATTGAAATTTATACAGATAATAAAGCAAAACCATCCCTGTTACTACTGACTTTTTAGGAGGCCTGGAATTTGATACGAAAAATATGTTGCACATTGCCTACACACAGGAAATGTTGGGCGTTCACACAAAATTTCCCATCGGAAAAATCGCGGATTCACGGAGGGCGGAATTGTTTATATTCCCATCAGAAACACAGGTAAATGATTTTTTTATTCAGTGTTATTTATTGAAATTTGATAATAAAGCAAAACCATTCCTGTTATTACTGACTTGTTAGGAGGCCTGGAATTTGATACGAAAAATATGTTGCACATTGCCTACACACAGGAAATGTTGGGCGTTCACACAAAATTTCCCATCGTTACGTACCTCTACGTTACATAAAATCTTACATATTATTTGTTGCATTTTATTTTAACACCCAACCGTAAACCGAAACTCAGAGAGTGGGGGTAAAAATCTCGTAGTGGGGATAATCAGCTATTTAGCTTGGTTGCCAGCCTATTTAGCTTGGTTGGTAGGGCGTCTGCCTTGTAAGCGCTATTTTTAAAGAGAGAAAAGAAAATTAATAGCTAGCGGTAAATAATGGTACCCAAACCCAATTGTAAGGTGGATACCTACAATTTGGTCTGGTTAATAGTATCTAATTATTTAGTAAGCAGGTGTTGAGACGCCTACTACCAGAAGTCTAATAGAGTACCCATAGATAGGCACCTATACATTTGACAGAACTATCCATTGAACCCATATACTCGTACCTTTCACTCAGGACACTCAGGTTAATTAACATACAACCGGTGACTTCACCTCGAAGTATAACTATCATGCTTTTCTCCTAACAGCCTTCTTATCTGAACGCATTGTGTTCAATGCGAACTTGAGTAAACCAAGGTGTAAGTACTCTTCAGGGTTTCAGTCTTGCCCTTGGACTTATTAGACTGACCTTAGGGGGAAACCCCCAAACACATCGTTTGAAAATTTAAAGACAGTACTGACGTAAATATTGTAATATTGTTAGTTTTTATTCAACAGGAATAACTAATTAGATGGGTGTGAAACGAGAACCAAACGGTATTTATATATATTATACAGAACTTCAAATTCAAATACAGAAAATAATGGCTGCTGAAACCCTCCAAGATTAGATAGGATAATATTTGCCGGATTTGTCGATTTATTTAGAAGCCTCTTGAATGGAAGCTATTCTCTACCACCTAACTCTGGAAGGTATTCTGTCACCTCCTTTCTCGATGTGTCCAAACATAGTCGACCGGCCGTCGATCGATAAAACTATGTTGTCGAGGCAGTGTGGACGGTTCAGTCGACTATGTGTGGACTCACCTTTCGAGGCGTAGGGTGAACTTCTCGGAATAGATAAATTTTCTGCGCCTTAGCGCCCCTCATGTTCCTCCATAATGTGATCCATTTCTGCATACCTATCTAGTTACATATCTAGTAGGTACATTTGTACATAGTAGACTTTAAGGTGGAATTTTCCATACCAGTTTGAAACATGGTAAGGTAAAATAACACCTGTTGTAAAGCCACCTACTTAATGGAGAAACTTCAACCACGTGGGTGTCCTTATCATCATTCATTATTTTCTTTGCATGCTCCTTTGCGTTACTGAAACAACATTTATCCGCGTTAAATCATTCTTTACACGAACGTTAATTTTTGCTGTATCACAAGATAAGCAACCGGTTAATGATACATTACATTTTGTTAATTTTAATGTCGACTTGCCTAGTGATTCGGACTTTGACCTTCTGGACTTTGAAGATTTCCTCGGGTTCCAGCGACGTGAAAGATTAGACGTGAAGAAACCGGGTCCGGGGTTCACTGTCAACAGTTTTGCTTTCCAGAAGGTAAGTTCAATATTTGAAGACATTCCGTTTGTTCAATATTTGAAGACATTCCGTTTGGGTGGAAGACCTCACTAAGTGAGAATCCTGCTATTTAAATCCTTAAAAAAGATATGAAAAGAACACCTTTCAAAAGTGCAAGATATTGAAAAATATGTGTATGAAATTCTTTTGATGGTTTAGAAAGTAAAAAGGAATTAATTCGAACTTAGATAATCTTGAAATCATTTCCTTCCTCTCTGTGGCATTTTTATGCCACTTTTGAGATTCGATCCGCGGTCGACTCGGTTATGATAGTTTCTATCTAACGTGTCTGATTTCCACTTTCCAGGATGTTCAAGGAGGAGGCCTAGGACATTCTCCCAATATGTTACTCAAATCTCTTAATGATAACGGTGGTAAGTTGAATCTCTTATCGATAAATAAGAGTCCTATAAATTCAATATAGGAAGTCAAAAGAAAGCACCACACTAAAATCTTATTACTTATACGTAGGTATTCTTTTAATGAAGGGACATGAGACTTTATGTAATTTAATTTAAACCTAAATTATTGCCTACATCAATTTTAGGTAGGTATCTTTGTTTCTTTAGGAAGAAGGAAACTGATTGCAAGAACTTGTTCCCATAAACTTTACAAATCTTATATTATAAGAACAAGATCCATTCACTCATTCACATTTCACACACTGATCGCTCTATCTCGAGAACCACAACACCTAGAAGGTGTTATGAAGCACTGTATTCTGTTATATCGTCGTCCCAAACACGAAGTGGCGTAAGTACGAAAATCACATTTTTCAGGAGGGCCGAAATAAGCTTTTAAAGTTTTTAAATTTATTTTTTGAGCCCTTTCTACTGCACAATCTTCATAAAGTACATGTTTACCTATTCGTTAAAACCACAAAAGTGTGTTTAGACAAGCTTCGAACCACAGACCGCCCTGTTACAAATACAATGACTTAGCCAACTGCACAAAATGAGAGAGTTCAATTTTTCAGAATCGGGAAATGGTTGGAAATATCCGGTTTATCGTCCCCTGATTTCACAAAAGTGTGTTTAGACAAGCTTCGAACCACAGACCGCCCTGTTACAAATACAATGACTTAGCCAACTGCAGAAAATGAGAGTGATACAGTGTAATTATTTCCTCTTGTACTGACACTAGATTTTCAAATTTATCTCTTAGTTCTTGAGTCTCTTTACCCCAGAGTGTGCTCAAGGTCTTATCTATTTTTACAATGTATGGGTATACAGTATCATAATCGGTTTCCTTTTTTCACTTTCCCAGACGGATCATGACCCAAGGAACCCCGCCTACATCGCCACCCAAGGACCCCTGGCTAGTACTGCAGCTGATATGTGGCAGATGGTTTGGGAGCAAGGTTGTGTTGATCATGACCCCAGGAACCCCGCCTACATCGCCACCCAAGGACCCCTGGCTAGTACTGCAGCTGATATGTGGCAGATGGTTTGGGAGCAAGGTTGTGTTGTCATAGTAATCCTCACGCGACTCACGGAGAACGACCTTGAAATGAGCTTCCGCTATTGGCCGGAAGAGGGCTCTGAACTCTACCATATTTATGAGGTACGTAGGTACCTTAGACAGTTTCCTTAATAGAATAGAATATGTTTATTCTGCCATCATAGGACTGAAAAGTCCCGATTGTACCCCGAAATCCAAGCACAGAGCCGATAAAAACTTCAACCCCGCCGAGAATCGAACCCGGGCAAGTCTAGTGCGGTACTCATTCGGCCACGAATATTGCTACTTATACCTACATCATACAGTATCACACTTATTCTTTGATGGAGTTTTAACGCGACTTTATAGCCAAGGTCTTTGCTGTCGGTGGTTGTATCCACCAATCGGCGACAAGCTACCTTCCTACTCACATTAACCTCACCCAGCGTGAGTAGGGCCAGGAAAAGCCAGCAATACACGATTGCCCAGACGGTCACCCATCTGGATTCGATTGTACCCCGAAATCCAAGCACAGAGCCGATAAAAACTTCAACCCCGCCGAGTATCAAACCCGGGACCTCCGACGGGCAAGTCTAGTGCGGTACTCATTCGGCCACGAATATTGCTACTTATACCTACATCATACAGTATCACACTTATTCTTTGATGGAGTTTTAACGCGACTTTATAGCCAAGGTCTTTGCTGTCGGTGGTTGTATCCACCAATCGGCGACAAGCTACCTTCCTACTCACATTAACCTCACCCAGCGTGAGTAGGGCCAGGAAAAGCCAGCAATACACGATTGCCCAGACGGTCACCCATCTGGATACTAACCACACACAACGTTGCTTAACTTTAGCGATTCATGAGGAACTGGGCATTCACTGTGTTATCCCCACAGGTGTTATGAAGCACTGTATTCTGTTATATCGTCGTCCCAAACACGAAGTGGCGTAAGTGCGAAAATCACATTTTTCAGGAGGGCCGTAATAAGCTTTTTAAGTTTTTAAATTTATTTTTTGAGCCCATTCTACTGCACAATCTTCATAAAGTACATGTTTACCTATTCGTTAAAACATTTTTAAAGCATGCTATGTATGTTTTTCTAGCAGATTTTTTCCAATACACATGATGACTCAAAATTGTGATTTTTACACTTACGCGTCTTCGTTTTTGGGCCGACGATATGTTTGGCTGTCATGTTATAAAAGTACTACCGTCTTGTTATACAGGTATGGTATTGGATGAAACTCAGAACAAGTGGGAACGGACCTTGAGTTGTCTCTTCACCTCTTTCTCTCGACTTGTCTATTTGCCTTTTTTTACTATTCACAGCCTATCCGTACTAACAACTTAATTCTGCGAACAACTAACAATCTGCGACATTAACCTAAGTTTTCACCGTCAAAAATTACAAAGGGTAGATCTCTACCAGGGTAAGCCCCACTATTCAACCCTGAGATATTTACCTTCTGCATTTAATAGTTATAGCTACTCTGCTACCTACAATTAATCCTTGCTAGAAATAAATGAACATTTTATTATTTGCAGGGAGGAAGACAGGACGATTGTATTCAAAGTAGATCGAGGTCGAAATCCGAGGAGATTTAACGCTTCTGAAGTTGCCAGACAGCTGGGTAAGTATTTCCCCTTTTTTCCTGAACAAAGAAGAGGCCAGATTAGGAGAAAACCAGCGTTCGCCCTGAGGGGAAATCAAACCCACGATCTACTGGTTACAAGACATGCGCGCTGGGCTGACTAAAAAAGGCTCCAATAATCCTGGGACAAATTTTTGACTAATGAAAATTTTGCTCTCTTTTGTACAGATAAAATCAAGGATCAAGTGAAGAAGGATTGTAAAGTGGAAATCTTGAGTACCGGCATTGGAGACGAGGTATGTATTTACTTATTGATTTTTTCCAAACCCTTCTTAGGCAACATTCGTTAATGGATAGGCATTATAAGAAGAAAAAACTCTTCTTCACTGATCGATTTTGGAGCATCCCCTACCGTAAATCTCCGTATGACCCAGCTGGCCCCTGGGTGACTTTTTGGGGGCCCAAATAAGTATACAATGTATACGTCACTGGACTTAATCGCAGATGTTCGGATTGTGAGATTTTTTACTGCCCCGAAAATGGGTATTTATCATTAAATAAGTAGCTGTAGGTAGATATCAAAATTTTAAAACTCCTGTTAAAAGTGGTAACAAATGATTCAATACTAATGTATCTATTTCATTTGGTTTCAGGAAAGTGAACAAATCATTCCGTGGCAGATCCTGTCCTATTGTAGTACATTGCAGGTAAGTATACAAACAATTCCGTCGTATCTTATTTCTTATGGTTAGAGTACGGGTCTAGCTTATTTCTTATGGCTAGAGTATGGGTGTAGCCTACAAGGGGGTTTTATTAAACTTTGTAGGTACCTTAGGAGGTAGGAAGATAGTATGGGTGTAGCCTACAAGGGGGTTTTATTAAACTTTGTAGGTACCTTAGGAGGTAGGAAGAGAACACCAGTAACTTATACTCTTCACAGTATCAAGACGAATCAGTTTGTAGGTATAGTTTTCTAGTCTTCGACACTTTCTAAGTGCAGTTTCCGTTCCTCCTCTTCCCTAGTGACGGCATAGGACGCACAGGCACCTACTGTCTCCTGGACATGGTACTCAACCGAATGGCCAAGGGAGCCAAAGAGATCGAGGTAGGAAGAAGAACACCAGTAACTTATACTCTTCACAGTATAAGTTACTGGTGATCTTTTCAAGACGAATCAGTTTGTAGGTATAGTTTTGTCTTCGACACTTTCTAAGTGCAGTTTCGGTTCCTTCTCTCCCCTAGTGACGGCATAGGACGCACAGGCACCTACTGTCTCTTGGACATGGTACTCAACCGAATGGCCAAGGGAGCCAAAGAGATCGACATTGTCTTACATAGGTATTATTTGTTGCATTTTATTTTAACACCCAACCGTAAACCGAAACTCAGAGAGTGGGGGTAAAAATCTCGTAGTGGGGATAATCAGCTGATTCAAAAAATCAGGTGTTTGCATTAACCGAGAAGAAAATGGCGACTCTATCGTAAACCGGATTCAAACCCAGCACCTCCGGGTTGAGAGTCCTCGGCCACAGATTTAGAGGTCATTAACCCTTTTTGGAGACCAAGGAACAAGTTGTCCCTCCTCATTTCTACACAATTCCATATGTCCCTTTCTTCAGCTCTGAGGAGGGATAAGGTAGCCATTTTGAGCCCCCACCTCCTTCGACGTAGGTACGTCAATAACAGAAACAAAACTCACACTTTGGGAAAACAGTAACAGACTCTCCATGTTATCTTACGAGCACAGAGGACGGGATAGGATGGGTGACATAAATATGACAGGGCTACTAATCTAGGTATTGTGTCTGACAGGTCTCTTGATTTTTTTTTCTTTTTTTTTAGGAGAAATGGCATCAATATTTTTCTTCTAAACATTGACAATATACATTGTGATTGTGAATATGTAAAAGTTGTTTGTTTGCTTTTTTTTCTATTTGTTTTTGAAAGTCAAATTGGACCTTCACAAAGTTCGAGAGTTATACATGCAGATGTTAACAATAATATTATTTTTTAATACATTAGGTAACATCTGTTCTTTGTGTGCCAGGCTAGTTAGCTTGGAGGGTAGCGCGTCTGCCTTGTAAGCGCTAAGTCGCGGGTTCGATTCCCGCCGGGGCGAACTTTATCCTCAACAGATGATGTTTTTCCTTGAAACGGCTTTGTTTCTCCTATCCTGTCCTTCTTCTCGCTTCGTTTTCAGTACCATAAGACCTTTGCAGTTACATTCCCTCTATCAAACATTAATGGGGCACGGTTGGTCCAGTGGTAACGCGCTTGCTTGTCATGCAGAAGGTCCCGGGTTCGAATCCCACCATCGACAAAAAATTGTACTTAACTTTATCCTAAACAGATGATGTTTTTCCTTGAAACGGCTTTGTTTCTCCTATCCTGTCCTCCTTCTCGCTTCGTTTTCAGTACCATAAGACCTTGGCAGTTACATTCCCTCTATCAAACATCTCTTTTACTTTCCTTATCCTATAGGAAGGAAAGTAATGTGTAATCGACAAAATTTTCGATGGTCAGTTTTTTTCCCTTCTTTAAACTTTATCCTAAACAGATGATGTTTTTCCTTGAAACGGCTTTGTTTCTCCTATCCTGTCCTCCTTCTCGCTTCGTTTTCAGTACCATAAGACCTTGGCAGTTACATTCCCTCTATCAAACATCTCTTTTACTTTCCTTATCCTATAGGAAGGAAAGTAATGTGTAATCGACAAAATTTTCGATGGTCAGTTTTTTTCCCTTCTTTAACACATCTGTCTCATGTATTCCAGATTTCAAGCTAGGAGATGTCGACTTGCCTAGTGATTCGGACTTTGACCTTCTTTTCCCTTCTGTAACACATCTGTCTCATGTATTCCAGATTTCAAGCTAGGAGATGTCGACTTGCCTAGTGATTCGGACTTTGACCTTCTGGACTTTGAAGATTTCCTCGGGTTCCAGCGACGTGAAAGATTAGACGTGAAGAAACCGGGTCCGGGGTTCACTGTCAACAGTTTTGCTTTCCAGAAGGTAAGTTCAATATTTGAAGACATTCCGTTTGTTCAATATTTGAAGACATTCCGTTTGTTCAATATTTGTAACCCCAGTGGTGTTGTAATGATCGGTAGACATCGTGATAAAATTTAGCTAGGTACAATAAGTGGGGAATGCATTCTTGCTTTTTTTTAGAGAGAGGTCTAATAGAGAGAACTGTAACTGCTAGTAGGGTCTTATCACCCCGAAATCGAAATGAGAAGAAAGACAGGTTAGGAGAAAGCCAGCCGTTCCGAGAACGAACATTATCCGTTCAGGGTGTAGTAGGTACTTATTCTTTGTCAGTAGGTAATTATTCTGTACCGTTTTGTTTCAGCCTGATAACTCCAAAAAGAACAGATATGTGAACGCTCTTCCTTACGATCATGCCCGAGTTATTCTCAATGAATTAGCCAATGTCTCCAACTCTGACTATATCAGGTCGTGTGAAGTTAATGTGAGGAGGAATGTATCTTGTCGCCGATTCGAAGTTGAAACTCTCTTCACTAAAGACCTTAGCAGGCCTTAGTGACCCCCTATGGAACAAACAAAGCTTGCCACAATTTTTGGTGTTTTGTCATCTGTAGAATATTTTCAGATAATGTATTCTATTTTATACATATACCCAATGTTGATGTTGTGTTCTTTTTAGGAGTGAAGAGCCAGCATTGTCTAACATGGACATTTCTACCGGACATATGGTGTTGGTAAGTTTTTAAATTTATCAAGGTCAAATATTTAGCTCCCTAAACCCATTGAATTTGCATGAGATTTGGCTGAAATCTAAAGGCCTGAACTTAACGAACTCTTTTTGCGTTAAATAGCGGCCGAACCGCACATTTCTCGAGGTCCGGCCCGCGAACACTTTTGATCATCATAAATATTATTGAAGTTGTCTGCAAAATTTGAGCGACCTGTGGCTTAAAGTCGTGAGAAGCGCTAGTTCTTTTTGAGCTTTTTCCCTATATAGCCCTCATTAGTGGAACTTTGGTCCGGAATGACGGCCGAACCGTACCTTCTGGAAAGGGGGCCCAAGGATACTTTTGATCTACATAATTTATCAAATCTCTGTGCCAAGTTCGAGCGACTTTGACTGAAATCTAAAGGCCAGAGCATTGCGAACTCTTTTTGGCTTTTTCAAAGATTTTTTGAGCTTTTTTTCATAGCTGGGATTTGAACCCACACCCTCCTGCTAACCATTCGTCTTTTGTTTCAGTCCTACATGGAGGATCATCTGAAGAATAAGGACAGGCTGGATACAGAATGGACTGCGCTGTGTGCTTATGAGGCGGAACCTTGCTCAGTGGCTATTGCACAGCTGGTAAGTCACTGGGTAGTAATTTAGTGAATTAGTCCTTACCTATTAGCTACTCACTAAAGTACATAACAAAAGTAACTCACATCCATTCAGTTTGCAAATTAACTGGGACTCGAACCATTAACCCCAGTGGTGTTGTAGTGATCGGTAGACATCGTGATAAAATTTAGCTGGGTGCAATAAGTGGGGAATGCATTCTTGCTTTTTTTTAGAGAGAGGTCTAATAGAGAGAACTGTAATTGCTAGTAGGGTCTTAACTGCTAGTAATAAGTGGGGAAAGCATTCTTGCTCTTTTTAGAGAGAGGTCTAATAGAGAGAACTGTAACTGCTAGTAGGGTCTTATCATTCCGAAATCGAAATGAGAAGAAAGACAGGTTAGGAAAAAGCCAGCATTATCGAGAACGAACATTATCCGTTCAGGGTGTAGTAGGTACTTATTCTTTGTCAGTAGGTAATTATTCTGTGCCATTTTGTTTCAGCCTGATAACTCCAAGAAGAACAGATATGTGAACGCTCTTCCTTACGATCATGCCCGAGTTATTCTCAATGAATTAGCCAATGTCTCCAACTCTGACTATATCAATGCATCCACCATAGTAAGTTTTCTATTACCAATATGTATAGGGAACCTATACATACAAGGTTATGAGAATGTAGGTATTACAATCAGTTCAATTTTTCAGAATCGGGAAATGGTTGGAAATATCCGGTTTATCGTCCCCTGATTCCACAAAAGTGTGTTTAGACAAGCTTCGAACCACAGACCGCCCTGTTACAAATACAATGACTTAGCCAACTGCACAAAATGAGAGTGATACAGTGTAATTATTTCCTCTTGTACTGACACTAGATTTTCAAATTTATCTCTTAGTTCTTGAGTCCTTTTACTCAAGGTCTTATCTATTTTTACAATGTATGGGTATACACTATACAGTATCATAATTGGTTCCCTTTTTTCACTTTCCCAGACGGATCATGACCCAAGGAACCCCGCCTACATCGCACTTTTATTATTTTCCACAAGATCGGCCATGCCTTTTCCACAAGTTTGGCCATGCCTCGGGATGAACTAGCGGGATTCAGCTAGTATATGTATAAGATCTTGGTTAGACTGCGGGAGTAAAGGTGTTTTAGTCCAATGCCAGCATGTTATATTCTATTCTATTTTCTTTTTTCAGAGGCGATGTCTCACGCTTCACGAAACAAGTTGAAGGAAAGGAACTTCCAGCTACCCCTGGACAAGAAGGATATAGCCCCACTGGACGAGCTAGAACGAATAGACACGAACATGGCATTCGTGGAGGTGGCACAGAAGTAAGTTTTGCTCTGGAAGCTCTTCATGTCCTCGCCTGGTAATTGAGGGCTCGAGGGTTCAAACCTCAGTCCAGGGGGTTCATTCTCAATATTCTTTGAGAATATAACAAAAGTTAAAAGAATTAAGTCCGAATATGGGTCGAGCTTGATTTTTTTTCCTTTACTGTCGGCCAGACTCAGAAAATTTGGATCATTTTTGGATTTGTCCTGGTGAAACTTGGTGTAACTAATGAGCGTTTTCTTTTTTATAGGTTCCGAATATCAGAATTGAACTGTTTGAAAAAGAAGATTGCAGATCTCCTGAGTATTCCTCTGGATGTCCTGCAGGAAAAGTATATTAAAAGGTAAATGTATCTTTACTCGTACTCTAGTTTTAGATAGAGATAATGATTATAATAATGAGTTTCTTGAGTGGTTATATTCATGTACAAAATACAAAAATTTCGCAGGTGTTATGAAGCACTGTATTCTGTTATATCGTCGTCCCAAACACGAAGTGGCGTAAGTACGAAAATAACATTTTTCAGGAGGGCCGGAATAAGCTTTTAAAGTTTTTAAATTTATTTTTTGAGCCCTTTCTACTGCACAATCTTCATAAAGTACATGTTTACCTATTCGTTAAAACATTTTTAAAGCATGCTATGTATGTTTTTCCAGCAGATTTTTTCCAATACACATGATAACTCAAAATTGTGACTTTTACACTTACGCCTCTTCGTTTTCGGACCGACGATATGTTTGGCTGTCATGTTATAAAAGTACTACCGTCTTGTTATACAGGTATGGTATTGCCGTTCTATGTTAGAGGTACGTTCTAACTCCATTTGTATTCTGTTCCACAGGTACATCTAGTCAGTGAACACATCTGGTGTGACGATTATCTGGTGTTTTTACACTTACGCCTCTTCGTTTTTGGGCCGACGATATGTTTGGCTGTCATGTTATAAAAGTACTACCGTCTTGTTATACAGGTATGGTATTACCGTTCTCTGTTAGAGGTACGTTCTAACTGCCTTTGTATTCTGTTCCACAGGTACATCTAGTCAGTGAACACATCTGGTGTGACGATTATCTGGTGCGAAGTTTCTACCTGAAGAACTTGCAATCATTACATGAAAGTAAAATCAAAAAAATAAATCAAGAATAATAATAAACTGAATATTAAACAAATGAGGTAGGTACCTACATAGGTACTGATTTTCTCTAATCACTAGGGGCTAAAAAATTCCCGGAGGGACGGACCCTGCTTGTTTTCGCCTATACTGGTAGGCCAGACTGAAAATTTGGAGCACCCCCCCTGGAGCACGGCCCTGGTCGCTGGTCGCTTGTGCTCTTTCAACCATCATATTTATACTGGGGCAGTGTGGGGCCAACCTCGTCGGAGGGGAGGGGGGAGTTTTTGAGCATCGTGTTTAACGATCTTCATTATTTTGTGGCGTGGAGTGGAGGGTGGAGGGAAAATTTGAATTTTTGACGAAAAAAGTGCATGTGATAAAGTGCGGGTTTGTAATTTAGTAATGAAAACGAAAACTTAATTAGGTATTTCTCTAAAGTAATAGGTAGGTATCTAATGTTTTGGCAGTTTTGGTACTTGTGCAGAAGTCACGTCCGTGGAATATTGCTACCAAAGGAATTGGCACAAACGAGCAGTGACCAGTGTTATTATGGGGTTAGGTTAAATACAAAAAGGAGCTTTTCTTTTCCAAGGACGTGACTTCTGCATAATGCCTTCAAGAGTGGATCTCAATCAGCCCTGGGTAAGTAATAATCTAATGGCAAAACTTGTGACTTGTGAGTTTTAAAATGATAAGAAGAAAAGGACAAAAACTACTTCCTTTGATCAACATGAGGTAGATCAACAGGTTGGTAAGTTGGTATCTTACTGAACTCCACCTTCTTTCTTTCCCAGTTCCTCCCATTTTTACAATGCCTTCTTATCAAAGCAATGTAGGGAAGTCTTACAAGACAAAAGATAAAACATTAAAAAGACAAAGGAATTATCTAGGATTGCAGTAGAAGGGGCCCAAGAATCTGAATAGTGACTTACAGGGGAGGGGGGGGGGATTCCAATCCCCATCACTACATTTTTACTCGTACTCTAGTTTTAGATAGAGATAATGATTATAATAATGAGTTTCTTGAGTGGTTATATTCATGTACAAAATACAAAAATTACAAAGGGCGAAGTTACAAAAATTACAAAGGGTAGATCTCTACCAGGGTAAGCCCCACTATTCAACTCTGAGATATTTACTTTCTGCATTTAATAGTTATAGCTACTCTGCTACCTACACTTAATCCTTGCTAGAAATAAATAAATATTTTATTATTTGCAGGGAGGAAGACAGAACGATTGTATTCAAAGTAGATCGAGGTCGAAATCCGAGGAGATTTAACGCTTCTGAAGTTGCCAGACAGCTGGGTAAGTATTTCCCCTTTTTTCCTGAACAAAGAAGAGGCCAGATTAGGAGAAAACCAGCGTTCGCCCTGAGGGGAAATCAAACCCACGATCTACTGGTTACAAGACATGCGCGCTGGGCTGACTAAAAAAGGCTCCAATAATCCTGGGACAAATTTTTGACTAATGAAAATTTTGCTCTCTTTTGTACAGATAAAATCAAGGATCAAGTGAAGAAGGATTGTAAAGTGGAAATCTTGAGTACCGGCATTGGAGACGAGGTATGTATTTACTTATTGATTTTTTCCAAACCCTTCTTAGGCAACATTCGTTAATGGATAGGCATTATAAGAAGAAAAAACTCTTCTTCACTGATCGGTATTCAATTCGCATTATCTAGGGTAGGTAGAATAGGTGTATTTCCTTCTATCATTTGTTGAATTATTTTATTGTCTCTCTACAACCTCCATTAACCAATTGAATATCTAATGGTCTTTTTTTTCTCAGAGTCAAATCCCCATCAAGCTGGATCTGAAACATGAGACGGATCATGAACTGTTTGTTGCCACACTCATTATGTGTGGAGTATTCGCGGCACTAATATCCGCAGGTAAGAGATATTTGAAGCCCATCATCGACGAAAAAAAATTGCACTCATTTCGATTGCAAATATTAAATTTCAACGGGTTACTTTCTGTGCCCTAAATCACCAAAGTATGGAAAAGTATCTTACAAGTGTAATAGCCAATGGAAAAGCAGAATTTTGAATTTGGACGAATCATGTCAAAATATGGAATTGTAAATACTTTTCCATACTTTGGTGATTTAGGGCACTGGTGTTCTTGTGTTGATCCAGCAGGTAAATGGGAAATATTGTGTCTCTCATCGCCCACCTGATGAGGGACATACTACAGGATGGGCATGCTACGCCATGGGGGATCTTTATCCTAAACAAACAAGGTTCGTTCTCGAAACAACTGGCTTTCTCCTATCCTGTCCACGGTCTTTCTTTTCTCTTCGATTTCGGTACGATAAGGGACAAGACCTTTATCTTGACCTTCTCTCTCTTTGATTTCGGCACGATAAGACCTCTGCTGTAACAGCTTCCTCCTCTATTAATCACTCCCCCCCTTTTTTAGGCGCTTTAACTATGTGTTACATGTCGTTCGCGTTATTAATCTCTTTAAAAAAAGCTACTTTCTACTTCTCACCAACTCCATATCTCCATGACTTCAGGTGCCGCATATTACATGGTTCGTCGCAATTCGGTTAGCCGGAAGAAGTTGCACTCTATCTCCTCCCAAGGTACAGAACCTAGTAAGGACTATCAGGACCTGTGCAGAGCGCGTATGGCCACCAAAGCGTCCCAGGAGAATGTTGTGCCCAGTGTGCGGGTGTCCAAACTGTCCCAGGAGTCGGACAGTCCCAGTTCGAGATCCAGCACCTCCTCCTGGTGAGTGGAAAAGAAACGATCGCCCATCTGATGAGGGAGATACTGCGGGATGGGCATGCTACGACACAGACCACATGCGTCTAATGTAGCAGTTGTTTCATTGCTATGAAATAAAAACGGCGGTACCTTAGGAAGTAGGAAGAAGAACACCGGTAACTTATACTCTTCACAGTATAAGTTACTGGTGATCTTTTCAAGACGAATCAGTTTGTAGGTATAGTTTTCTAGTCTTCGACACTTTCTAAGTGCAGTTTCCGTTCCTTCTCTCCCTAGTGACGGCATAGGACGCACAGGCACCTACTGTCTCCTGGACATGGTACTCAACCGAATGGCCAAGGGAGCCAAAGAGATCGACATTGCAGCCACTCTGGAACACATTCGAGATCAGAGAGGAGGCGCTGTGGCTACCAAACAACAATTCCAGTTTGTTCTTCAAGCAGTAGCTGAAGAAGTACAAGCGATCCTCCGCGTCCTACCCCAACAGCAAGCGAGTGCTCCGCCCCTGGTGTCCCCCATTCTCCCCCTGCAGCCGCCCCTGACCCCACAACCTGTGTCGAGCATTGCTCAGACTACCCCTACAGTAACTACTACCCAGTCCCTACCCCAACCCAAGTCCGAAACGCAACAACCTCCGAATTAAAACCCTCCCCACTTCTCTTCTCTCGTGATTTGGGCAAGTACGTAGTGCTTAGAGGTCCTCAGCTTCGGGAGCTAAAAGTTTGATACTTATCCGTGTCCAAATGAATTCAGCATGTGAACCTCCAGAATTCTGCGACTACTACGGCTGCGGGGCTGCACTAATAGAGGTCACTTTAAGTGCAGGTTCAAAGTTTGATGGAGCTGCGGTTTCTTTTTGTTTGGACAAATATATCTGCAACTAGCAAGCCGTCTGGACAAAGGGGTTTGAAGCTTAAAAAAGTGTTTTGGAGATTACTTTCTTTTTGAAATACAGGCTACCTTCTTATTAGCACTCTTCAAAGGAAGATGTTTGATACCGTAAAATTTTAAAATAGAGGTTACCTTCTGAGTTAGCACAAATATTACTATTACTCTAGGCTAGAATACTGGGAATGAGGAAAACCAAGTGGCGATGAAGGAAGTGAAGGAGGAAAAGAGGAACAAATGTAGTGAAGGACTTGAGGAATAGAGGAAAAATTCAAGAGAAGAAGGAGGACTTCAGGGATAGAGGGAAACTAGAGAGAGAAGTAGAATAAAAGGATCGGAGAAAGAAATAAAGGAACAAAAATACAAGAGGAAAACATGATGAAAAGCGAGACATTGGGAGTATAGAGACTTTGAGAGACATTGGTAATTTGGTACATTACTGTAATCATAGTCAATTTTTCTTTTCCCTCCTTTTTCTTGCTTGTGTTTTAGGGCATTATTTATATTGCTCAAAACCTTTCCGAATCGGAGTATAAGGACCTCTTTTGCATTGCGTACTTTGCATGAGTTATGATGAAAAGTGAGACATTGAGAGTATAGTTCTAGATACTTTGAGAGACATTGGTAATTTGGTACATTACTTACTGTAATCATAGTCAATTTTTCTTTTCCCTATTGTGTTTTAGGGCATTATTTATATTGCTCAAAACCTTTCCGAATCGGAGTATAAGGACCTCTTTTGCATTGCGTACTTTGCATGAGTTAATTACCCCCTTACCCTAACTATTATTATACCATCCTCCTTCCTTTTATGTTCGGTGTATTTTCTCTTGATTTAAGGTCATGAAATGACGTATTTATTTATTTAAAAATAAAATATAAACCTCTATTTATTCCACTTAACCTCTTATACTCGTATTATCTATTATATTTATATATAAAAAAAATATTTATTTATTCAATATAATATATTATTGAGGTTATGAGAATGTAGGTATTGCAATCGGTTCAATTTTTCAGAATCGGGAAATGGTTGGAAATATCCGGTTTATCGTCCCCTTATTCCACAAAAGTGTGTTTAGACAAGCTTCGAACCACAGACCGCCCTGTTACAAATACAATGACTTAGCCAACTGCACAAAATGAGAGTGATACAGTGTAATTATTTCCTCTTATACTGACACTAGATTTTCGAATTTATCTCTTAGATTTTGAGTCCCTTTACCCCAGAGTGTGCTCAAGATGTTATCTATTTTTACAATGTATGGGTATACAGTATCATAATCGGTTCCCTTTTTTATTCACTTTCCCAGACGGATCATGACCCCAGGAACCCCGCCTACATCGCCACCCAAGGACCCCTTGCTAGTACTGCAGCTGATATGTGGCAGATGGTTTGGGAGCAAGGTTGTGTTGTCATAGTAATCCTCACGCGACTCACGGAGAACGACCAATCACCTTGTAAACTACGTAAATTTGAACATTTATAATGGAGGATAAAAATGATAAAATAATGTTTCGAAAATTTATTTTTGTTACTGATTAGTTCAAAGGTTTTATTTTTACTACTCAACATTTATTACACATCCTTCAAACATTATTGCACGATATTATCTAAACTAAACATACGTAGCGTATTTTTACCTACTTTTATGTCATCAAAATCAAATGCACTTCTTCTAAGCTATAAAAGAGAGCAGAAATAGATATTTTCACTGGAAAGTGACAAGTACTGTTTGTAGAAGAGTTCATTCGAAGATTACATTCGTGAATATTTTTAAAATCCTATTAAAATCAATTATTACTTATTATTTGGTTGTTGTGTTTTCTTTCCTTCTTTATTTTATGTTTGAAAAACGAACAATATTAATTTTTAAAATCCTATTAAAATCAATTATTACTTATTATTTGGTTGTTGTGTTTTCTTTCCTTCTTTATTTTATGTTTGAAAAACGAACGTCGGTCGAACCAAGATGAGGGCCCTATTTCTAGAAGGTACCGTTCGATCGTTATTCATGTACAAAGTTCCACTTTTTAGGGAGACATACGGAGAAAAGCTGAAAAGGAGTTCCCACGACTTCACCTTTAGCCACAGTTAATTTATTGGTCGAAAATTTCAGAGATTCGGCCGTTACTCAGGACCAAAGATTTGCTATTTGGGACTCAATTTGGAAAAAGCTCAAAATGAGTTTGTTCGCGGGTTTAGAATTTTACCTTTCACCTCAGGTCGCTCACAAGGTTGTATTTAGAGGGTGGCCCGAGGAGGCCCAGGCCTCCCCCCCTCGAGCTTCATTTTTTAGTCCGTCCTTCCTTTATTATTACAACAGTAATAAAAAGGTATAAGGGACGGACTATTGTATTCGCTTCGGTGTCGTCTGTGTGTGTCAGTCTGTCAGTCTGTCTGTTCCCATAGAAGGACTTATCCAAACCTGGTCTACCTATATATCAAATTAAAGGCCTTTTTACCAGGATCACGAAAATGGTGGTGCAAATTTTGTCCAGAAAACCATAAAGCCAAAAAACCAAGAAAAGGAAATTAGCAGTCGGGTTTTCCTCTGTTCTACATTCTACCATTGTACTGGTTTACCTAACTACGTACCTACTATACTTACTTATGAATAACACAGTGATTTTCATTCCAAGTATTCCTATTCCTATGCTATGTAGGTATACTTTGGTAGGTAGGTACTTACCTATTTATTTCTGAAAACGATGTGATGAGCATATACCTACCTACGTGCATAATTACTGCATAATATACATTCGTTTGATCTGCTCTTTTAGGAACAAAGTCAAAAGAGGTCTCAAATTCAAAAATTGCACTTTTTCACCCACTCTTTCTCTCCCTCCTTTCTCTTTCTCTCCCTCCCTCGTAGATAGATTATTAGAAGCTTAAACCCATCCTTTAGGGTACTCTCTCCTTCTCTTTTTCTCTCTCCCTTCTTCCCTCTCCCTCCCCTCAGACTTCAGAGTCTTCTTCCTGTATAGCCAGCCTAGCCGTGCGAGCCTTTAGCTTCTCTTTGATAACGCCACTTACGCCTCGTATGTTTAGGAGAAGATAAATAATAGTTCTCATTACGAAAACCATTACACAAGTACAGCTCATTTCTGGCCGGTGCTTATGAAATAAATTACCTCCATTACGGCCAAAAAGCCAAGCCCCAGACCCCCTCTTCTTAGCCTTCCCCTGTCCCCCTTCTCACCCCCATTATTTAATTCGGGGCATTTTCTTCATAGACCTTTCTTATAACGACTTTGTCCCGCCTTAACATTTCTCCTCAGTCCAACAATGAGTGGCGAACATGGAGGCTAAAATTAACTTGGAATGACTGGAATCTGGAATGTGAAATCCCCAGTTAATTCGGGGCATTTTCTTCACAGACCTTTCTTATAATGACTTTGTCCCGCCTTAGCATTTCTCCTCAGTCCAACAATGAGTGGCGAACATGGAGGCTAAAATTAACTTGGAATGACTGGAATCTGATTGCCTAGATCTCGTGGCCACTTAGGTTAAGCTACGCCGAGTGTTTAGCTGATTGGTGGAAGTTGATAAGGTGTAATACTGTATTAGCTATAAGCCCTTGCAGGTAACTGCTGGAATGTGATTGCCTAGATCTCGTGGCCACATAGGTTAAGCTACGCCGAGTGTTTAGCTGATTGGTGGAAGTTGATAAGGTGTAATACTGTATTAGCTATAATCCCTTGTAGGTAACTGATAGATACATAGATAATTGACTCCAATTACAGGGTAGGTAAATGTTACAAATAATATGGGAATTACCGCGGAATGACTGCTTAAGCACAGGGTTTAACCCTTTACTTAAGCAGTCTTGGTGGTTAAATCCTTATGAGACTTCTTAATGGTGTCTTAACTTTATACCTACTCTTTTGTTCTGCACTTATTAAAGTCTTACCCAGTTTAACCTTCAGAATACACCACTGACCCCAACTTTAAATTGTTTAAACTTTAGAGGGAGTTTCTAATCGAAAGCTCTTTTATTCTTATTATTCCCCTCCTCCTCCCTCTTTCTCCTCCCATTATCCTTCTTCTTTACCTCACCTTCTTCAATCCCTTCTCTACCTCTTCTCCTTTCCTCTCCCCTTCGTTTTATTCCTTCTTGTTCTTATTTTTTCTCCTCCTGCTCTTCTTCTAGTCCTCTTCCTTCTCTCCCACTATGGTCCTAATTATTTTCCGAATTCCCCACTCTCTCCCCCTGATCTGTTTTCAATTTAATGGCTTATCGGCTCTCGGCTCTCGGAATATTTACTTGTAATTTTCATTTATCTTTTATTGAAAGGAGAATACCCACCCCTCCCCTCCCATCAAAGTTATCTTACTGATCACCATCTCTCTCTTTCTCTTTTATTATTATTTTAGGTTTTGGTTAAATGAGTTGAGGCGCTCTGTCAATGTTGGTGAATTCAGCGGGTTTGTATTTGGAACCGTTGCGTTGCACGTTCTGTGTACCATGCTACACTGATTGATTTCGAGAACGAACCTTCTCCTGATTAAGATAAAATTCGGCTTGAGCGGGAACCCAACCTACGACCTAACGCTTAAAATACGAGGCAGGCGCGCTACCTTCCAAGCTGACTTTCAGTTGGTCAGACAATCCCATCACATGTCAAAATGATTTTCAATTCAAGTTGACTTTTTTCCTCTCTCAAAATATAAACACAAAAGTCAAACATGCTATCTCTCTCCCTTCCCCCCTTCCTCTCTTTCTCCTCCCCCTCCCTCTCTCTCTCTTTTCTTCTCTCTCTCTCCCTTCCTACTCATCTCCCTCCCTTTCGCTCCCCCTCTCTCTCAGATAAATATTAAAGAGGAATGAAAACCTACACATAACCAACAGCCATTTCAGCAGGAAACATTTATAAATCTAATTAAGTAGGTAGGTCACATTAACCATTTAAAATCCTCACTTGACAGTGATAAGTGGTTAGTGATTCAAAAGATTTAATTTTTCAGTCACTTCACATATGCAGTTTTAACGTATGTCACTTAAGTGTGAAGTGATTTCACTTTACAGTCACATGTAGTCACTTCATTTCACAGTTGCATTCTGAAATGTGAAGTACTTTTTAATACCTCTCGAATTTCGAAGCTTGAAACAGACCTACACTGAGTACACTGGTATGGTAAAATATAGGTACTTAACTACCCTAAAGAATGCGGAATTTCATTTTCCACTGAAATCATTTGAATTAATCAATTCCAATGAAAAACAGGTCCAATAATTCACTATTATTCGCAGTTGTACAATTGTATTATTTTATCTAGAAAGAAAAACCTACGTATACTTAAATATAAAGGAAACATCTAGGATTGCAGTAGAAGGGGCCCAAGAATCTGAATAGTGACTTACAGGGGAGGGGGGGGTTAGCTTGTAGTACATCACTACATTTAGGAACAAAAACAAGCCCAAGCTTGGGGCCCTCTGGCTCCCCCTAAATATGGTATATCAGAGTTGAATGGTAGTGCCCTTGGTAATAATTTTGTCTTTTGAAATTTCTTGTACTTTGTACTCTTTTTTAACCAATTAAGAGCCAAAAAAGAGCTAGGGAGAGAAAGCAGTTGACATGTGATCATTTTCATCCACAGGTTGTGTTTTTTTTTGTGCCCAGAGTACAGTTTGGCAATATTGAAATGGAGTTTCTAAATTGAAGAGCAGCAGAGGATCATGGGATAAGTGGATAACCTAATAAGAACTTCCTTTGACAGGTAACCTAGTAATATTTGCCAATTTTTCCTTGCTCTATGAAGTACATTGGTGGGGTAGTGCCCAGAGTACAGTTTGGCAATATTGAAATGGAGTTTCTAAATTGGAGAGCAGCAGAAGATCATGGATAACCTAATAAGAACTTCCTTTGACAGGTAACCTAGTAATATTTGCCAATTTTTCCTTGCTCTATGAAGTACATTGGTGGGGTAGTGGATAACCTAATAGGAACTTCCTTTGACAGGTAACCTAGTAATATTTGCCAATTTTTCCTTGCTCTATGAAGTACATTGGTGGGGTAATGGGGTTAAGTCATGTTCATTATCAATCATTATTAACCTATGAAATACATTTATTTGCAGATTTATACTTTGAGTGTGTTGATATCTATCACATTGCAACCAAGTAGAGCACATTTTGTCAGCATTAAATTTGAAGAGAAGGGGAAAAAAATCCTTTCCCTCCTCATAGCCCTTTTCTCTAAACGTACTTTGAGTGTGTTGATATCTATCACATTTCAACCAAGTAGAGCACATTTTGTCAGCATTAAATTTGAAGAGAAGGGGAAAAAAATCCTTTCCCTCCTCATAGCCCTTTTCTCTAAACCCTTCAAATGCCCAAGGTAGGTCCTTACCTCAAAGTAGGTACCTGCAATAAAGCATTTTGTTTAAAAGGTTTTAAAAGTGGGCCTCTAACTCTTGGTTTTTCTTCCTCTCCTCTACATATCTCTTGGGAGGGAAAGAAAAATACCATTTTAATAATATTCAAGGTAGGTCCTTACCTCAAAGTAGGTACCTGCAATAAAGTATTTTGTTTAAAAGGCTTTAAAAGTGGGCCTCTAACTCTTGGTTTTTCTTCCTCTCCTCTACATATCTCTTGGGAGGGAAAGAAAAATACCATTTTAATAATATGTCCTCTTTTCCTTTTTCTAGACATCAATATTTTCTGGATAACATTTTCATTCTGTTTTGAAATGGATAATACAATGTATTGTGTATCTCTCAAATGTCAAAATTCAATAAAAATCAGGGTTGTCAAAACTTCAAGCCTTGTCAGTTGGTCAGACAATCCCATCACATGTCAAAATGATTTTCAATTCAAGTTGACTTTTTTCCTCTCTCAAAATAGAAACACAAAAGTCAAACATGCTATCTCTCTCCCTTCCCCCCTTCCTCTCTTTCTCCTCCCCCTCCCTCCCTCTCTCTTTTCTCCTCTCTCTCTCCCTTCCTACTCATCTCCCTCCCTTTCGCTCCCCCTCTCTCTCAGATAAATATTAAAGAGGAATGAAAACCTACACATAACCAACATCCATTTCAGCAGGAAACATTTATAAATCTAATTAAGTAGCTAGGTCACATAGTCACATTAACCATTTAAAATCCTCACTTGACCCAGTGGTAAGTGGTTAGTGATTCAAAAGATTTAATTTTTCAGTCACTTCACACATGCAGTTTTAACGTATGTCACTTAAGTGTGAAGTGATTTCGTAGGTCACATAGTCACATTAACCATTTAAAATCCTCACTTGACCCAGTGATAAGTGGTTAGTGATTCAAAAGATTTAATTTTTCAGTCACTTCACACATGCAGTTTTAACGTATGTCACTTAAGTGTGAAGTGATTTCACTTTACAGTCACATGTAGTCACTTCATTTCACAGTTGCATTCTGAAATGTGAAGTACTTTTTTAATACCTCTCGAATTTCGAAGCTTGAAACAGACCCTACACTGAGTACACTGGTATGGTAAAATATAGGTACTTAACTACCCTAAAGAATGCGGAATTTCAGTTTCCACTGAAATCATTTGAATTATTCAATTGCAATGAAAAACAGGTCCAATAATTCACTATTATTCGCAGTTGTACAATTGTATTATTTTATCTAGAAAGAAAAACCTACGTATACTTATTTCAAACAGACCTACACTGAGTACACTGGTATGGTAAAATATAGGTACTTAACTACCCTAAAGAATGCGGTATTTCATTTTCCACTGAAATCATTTGAATTAATCAATTCCAATGAAAAATAGGTCCAATTCAATTCACTATTATTCGCAGTTGTACAATTGTATTATTTTATCTAGAAAGAAAAACCTACGTATACTTAATAAAAGGAAATGAGCCGCCGTTAGATAGAAAAAGAAAAGAAAAGACTGTGAGAGATAAAGAAGGAGGAAAATATGAAAAATTGCACAGGAACAAGAGAAAGTTAAGGGCGAGAGAGGAAAGAGGAAGGGAGGAAAATTAATCTCAAAAGCCAACAGCAGCTGTAGTTCTATATAGTTTAGTGATAAAGACAAGAGCTGAAGAGAAGGAGAAGGATGTAGGAAAACAAGAGAAGTCGACGAAGACTCTGAAGGGACGTTAAAGAGAAATGGAAGGGGTAATAAAGAGGTAGGAGAGGAAATAGGGACGAGTGACAGGGGAGGGTGGAAAAGAGAAGAAAACGGGATACAAGGAGTGGAAAGGGAAACGAAGGGAGGGAAATACAGGAAAAAAAGGTTGAGTATTTAGTGATAAAGACAAGAGCACAAGAGAAGGAGAAGGATGTAGGAAAACAAGAGAAGTCGACGAAGACTCTGAAGGGGCGTTAAAGAGAAATGGAAGGGGGTAATAAAGAGGTAGGAGAGGAAATAGGGACGAGTGATAGGGGAGGGTGGAAAAGAGAAGAAAACGGGATACAAGGAGTGGAAAGGGAAATGAAGGGAGGGAAATACAGGAAAAAAAAGAGGTTGAGCAAAAAACGAGAGGAAGCTAAAACGAGTTATTAATAGGTTTCTTTTGGCACGTCTGGTGTGAACATCACACGACTTTCTATTACATTTGCGGAATACGTATTTGAAAAAAAAAAAAAAAAAAAATGAAAGAGGTTGAGCAAAAAACGAGAGGAAGCTAAAACGAGTTATTAATAGGTTTCTTTTGGCACGGAATCAATATTTCTATAAGACAAAAGGAAAACCCTGAACGAGGGAAAGAATCAACAGCAAAACACACAAACATCAGAAAAGGAAATTAGCAGTCGGGTTTTCCTCTGTTCTACCTTCTACCATTGTACTGGTTTACCTAACTACGTACTTACTATACTTATGAATAACACAGTGATTTTCATTCCAAGTATTCCTATGCTATGTACTATGTAGGTATACTTTGGTAGGTACTTACCTATTTATTTCTGAAAACGATGTGATGTGCATATAAGTACCTACCCACGTGCATAATTACTGCATAATATTCATTCGTTTGATCTGCTCTTTTTGGAACAAAGTCAAAAGAGGTCTCAAATTCAAATATTGCACTTTTTCACCCACCCTTTCTCTCCCTCCTTTCTCTTTCTCTCCCTCCCTCGTATTTGAGCAAAAAACGAGAGGAAGCTAAAACGAGTTATTAATAGGTTTCTTTTGGCACGGAATCAATATTTCTATAAGACAAAAGGAAAACCCTGAACGAGGGAAAGAATCAACAGCAAAACACACAAACATCAGAAAAGGAAATTAGCAGTCGGGTTTTCCTCTGTTCTACCTTCTACCATTGTACTGGTTTACCTAACTACGTACTTACTATACTTATGAATAACACAGTGATTTTCATTCCAAGTATTCCTATTCCTATGCTATGTAGGTACCTATACTTTGATAGGTACTTACCTATTTATTTCTGAAAATGATGTGATGTGCATATACCTACGTGCATAATTACTGCATAATATACTCGTTTGATCTGCTATTTTTGGAACAAAGTCAAAAGAGGTCTCAAATTCCAAAAATTGCACTTTTTCACCCACCCTTTCTCTCCCTCCCTCGTAGATTATTAGAAGCTTAAACCCATCCTTTAGGGTACTCTCTCCTTCTCTTTTTCTCTCTCCCTTCTTCCCTCTCCCTCCCCTCAGACTTCAGAGTCTTCTTCCTGTATAGCCAGCCTAGCCGTGCGAGCCTCTTTGATAACGCCACTTACGCCTCGTATGTTTAGGAGAAGATAAATAATAGTTCTCATTACGAAAACCATTACACAAGTACAGCTCATTTCTGGCCGGTGCTTATGAAATAAATTACCTCCATTACGGCCAAAAAGCCAAGCCCCAGACCCCCTCTTCTTAGCCTTCCCCTGTCCCCCTTCTCACCCCCATTATTTAATTCGGGGCATTTTCTTCATAGACCTTTCTTATAACGACTTTGTCCCGCCTTAACATTTCTCCTCAGTCCAACAATGAGTGGCGAACATGGAGGCTAAAATTAACTTGGAATGACTGGAATCTGGAATGTGATTGCCTAGATCTCGTGGCCACATAGGTTAAGCTACGCCGAGTGTTTAGCTGATTGGTGGAAGTTGATAAGGTGTAATACTGTATTAGCTATAATCCCTTGTAGGTAACTGATAGATACATAGATAATTGACTCCAATTACAGGGTCAGGTAAATGTTACAAATAATATGGGAATTACCGCGGAATGACTGCTTAAGCACAGCGTTTAACCCTTTACTTAAGCAGTCTTGGTGGTTAAATCCTTATGAGGCTCTTAATTGTGTCTTAACTTTATACCTACTCTTTTGTTCTGCACTTATTAAAGTCTTACCCAGTTTAACCTTCAGAATACACCACTGATTATACCTACTCTTTTGTTCTGCACTTATTAAAGTCTTACCCAGTTTAACCTTCAGAATACACCACTGACCCCAACTTTAAATTGTTTAAACTTTAGAGGGAGTTTCTAATCGAAAGCTCTTTTATTCTTATTATTCCCCTCCTCCTCCCTCTTTCTCCTCCCATTATCTTTCTTCTTTACCTCACCTCTTTCAATCCCTTCTCTACCCCTTCTCCTTTCCTCTCCCCTTCGTTTTATTCCTTCTTGTTCTTCTTTTTTCTCCTCCTGCTCTTCTTTTACTTTTCTTCCTCCTCTCCCACCACAGTGGTCCTAATTATTTTTCCGAATTCCCCACTCTCTCCCCCTGATCTGTTTTCAATTTAATGGCTTATCGGCTCTCGGAATATTTACTTGTAATTTTCATTTATCTTTTATTGAAAGGAGAATACCCACCCCTCCCCTCCCATCAAAGTTATCTTACTGATCACCATCTCTCTCTTTCTCTTTTATTATTATTTTAGGTTTTGGTTAAATGAGTTGAGGCGCTCTGTCAATGTTGGTGAATTCAGCGGGTTTGTATTTGGAACCGTTGCGTTGCACGTTCTGTGTACCATGCTACACTGATTGATTTCGAGAACGAACCTTCTCCTGATTAAGATAAAATTCGGCTTGAGCGGGAACCCAACCTACGACCTAACGCTTAAAATACGAGGCAGGCGCGCTACCTTCCAAGCTGACTACTCGGAGGAGTCGTAGGTTGTATTGTGTGTTTACGGGCAAACTATAATCTGGCATTTCATAAAATCCCTAGGTCAGGGTTGTCCAACCCGCGGCCCGCGAGCTCATTTTTGCGGCCCGCGAAGGCCCGCCTAAAAAAATGAACGAAAATGAGAAATAACAGTAAATATACTAAATAAAATAATTAATGCATGAAAATTTCAAATTTATAAAAATTATCCCAGTTTACCTTACAAATTTCAAAGTTAGTTTCTAATTCTAGGTAGGTACCATCAAACGCAATGCTGTACCTAATATCATAGTGGCATGTGGCATCTCCTTTGAACTTTGAACACCCCCCCCCCCCCCGCGCCGCGTGCTTTCCTCGCCCCCACCCCTCCTCCTCCTCTCCCTCCTCTCTCCTTCCTGTCCTTCGTCTCTCTGTTCTCCTTTGCTCTTCTCCCTCGTTTATCCACTACCTACACGGAGGATGAAATGATGACGGAGCGTATCCTGGACTTGTTGGACACAATGAAGGGAGCCTGGGGCCGTACCTATTTCCACCGATGATGAGTACTATCATAATAACACCAGTTTAAGAGTTTAATATAACTCCTATTTTAAGGTATGGAGCCGACCCTAACCTTGGGTGCGGAGGACAAATGGTGCGTCTGCGCGGAACTGGTGATGTGGTGGCTCCGTCCTTTGGCTCCCTCTCTTCCTCTCTTTCTGTATGGTTATTAACCTAACGTTATAACTAGCACCCCTAACCTAGTAAAGAAACAACAACTTTGTAAAAGAAATTAGAGATAAATAAGAAGGAAGGCGAGGAGAGGAGAAGGAAGAGAAGGAGGAGAAGAGGAGGAGCATAGTAGATGATTCGCAGGCTATAAGATGGCCCAGTGGTACTAGTTTCGTTATTATTATCGCGGAAGAGAGGAGAGAGGGGGAGAAAGAGAGGGAAAGGAGAGGTAGAAAGAGGGAGTTGAAAGAAGGAGCGAGAAGGGAAAGGAGAGAGAGGATGAGGAACTCTAGTTTCGGTAGGCTTTGTTGTTGTCTACCTCGAAAAGTCACCTTTCAAATAAACTGTTACGAAAGTGTTATAACACTTAATCCTCTCAGTTCCTCTCGGGACTTTCGTCTCTAATTTCCCGTCTGACTTATGTTACGAAACTAAACACTTGCCATTTTTGTGTGAGAAGCTCCACTTTTGGGTGGTATCGTATCAAGATTAAGGCGAAGGGGGCGGGGTACTTTTTATATCCTCTTTATATCCGGTGGAGGGAATAATACCATCTAATGGGTATAATCCAATAAAGTACTTTATGGGATCCCGGTCCCAACAGGTTGGAATCCCGTGGGCTCCCGGCGTTCTCCTGGTTC
>NW_007377850.1:94306-128688 GCF_000475195.1 Diaphorina citri
CTCTTTCTCTCTCTCTCTCTCTCTTACTCTCTCTCTCCCTCATCTCTCTCTCTCTCTGCTCTCTCTCTCTCTCTCTCTCCCTCCCTCTCCTTCTCTCTCTCTCTTTCTTTAATCCTCCTCCCCTTTATTGTCCTGTTTCCCTCGTTATTTCTAATGTACGATATTATGAATTGTCCCAAAGGATGTTCCTCGTATCTTGAATGAGGTATAAAAATGGCTGAAATATTTTATTGAGTTACATTAAAATAAAATGACTACGCCTCCAAGGGAACAGGTCCAAATCCTTCCGTAAAATCGTTTACAAGTCTACTTTTGGCTTTGAAGGATATTTCATAATTCGAAAGGCAAAGTACGTCCCTACTCTTTACCAGGCCTGTATTTAAGCCCCCCGCCCGGGCTTTTTTCCTTTCCCGTAAGCCGAACTCCGAAAATTTGAATTATCCACACCCCCCCTCGGGTTGATAGATGACTGTTGGCCCCTTTCCATAAAATCCTGGCTACGGGCCTGTCCCCTATCTACTTGGAAATACTGTAACTTCCTACCTTCCTATACCTACTTGTGAAGTGGCTCCCTACCTCCCTATAATACCTACTTGTGATGAATAATTTATGTACTCGTCTCATCTTATTAAAGTACAGAAATGACAAGACAGAATATTTTTGTCAAATTTTAACAATTTCACGTCGTTTTTCGGGGGTTTTCTCTCCTCTGAGGATTGAGGCAATAAATGCTAGAGAGAGAGGAGAAAGGGGAGGATGATTTTCTTTGAAATGAGCATTGGAGAGAGGGAGAGAGAGAGAGCAAGCGAGCGAGAGCGAGCAAAAGTCTATTTACCTACTTTTTTTATAGAAAATTTTTGCTCAGTTATGGGTGGGCGTAGGCACCCAAAATTTTTTCGGACTTAGTAGAGGATAGAGGAGGAGAAGGAGGAAGAGAAGGAAAAGGAAGAGTAACGGAAGGAAGAATAATAGAGATTAAAGAAATGTTTCAACAAAAGAAATGATCCAATCCCCACGATCAATATTGCAATCTCATTATTGGTATGTCTTTCTCTCCTTCTCTCCCTCGTTTTCCTGCCTCGGTGGTGTAGTGGTCAAGGCGCTCGCCTGGTAAACAGGAGGGCGTGGGTTCAATCCCAGCCGAGGTATGGAATACCTACCTCGGTGGTGTAGTGGTCAAGGCGCTCGCCTGGTAAACAGGAGGGCGTGGGTTCAATCCCAGCCGAGGTATGGAATTTTATCCTCAATATAATTTGAGAATTTGATCACAATAATAGTAGTAGCCTACTGCCGGAGTAAAGGGACTTTTCAGTCCTATGCGAGCAGTATAAATAAGCACTATTATTATTTTCTCCCTCCTTCTCTTTTCCTCTTTCTCTCCCTTCCTGTCTCTTCCTCTCTCCCTCCCTCTCCTTCTCTCTCTTTCTTGAATCCTCCTCCCCTTTATTTCCCTGTTTTCCCTCGTTATTTCTAATGTACGATATTATGAATTGTCCCAAAGGATGTTCCTCGTATCTTCTTCCTGTCTCTTCCTCTCTCCCTCCCTCTCCTTCTCTCTCTTTCTTTAATCCTCCTCCCCTTTATTGTCCTGTTTCCCTCGTTATTTCTAATGTACGATATTATGAATTGTCCCAAAGGATGTTCCTCGTATCTTGAATGAGGTATAAAAATGGCTGAAACCCTCTCTCCCTCCCTCTCCTTCTCTCTCTCTTTCTTTAATCCTCCTCCCCTTTATTTCCCTGTTTTCCCTCGTTATTTCTAATGTACGATATTATGAATTGTCCCAAAGGATGTTCCTCGTATCTTGAATGAGGTATAAAAATGGCTGAAATATTTTATTGAGTTACATTAAAATAAAATGACTACGCCTCCAAGGGAACAGGTCCAAATCCTTCCGTAAAATCGTTTACAAGTCTACTTTTGGCTTTGAAGGATATTTCATAATTCGAAAGGCAAAGTACGTCCCTACTCTTTACCAGGCCTGTATTTAGGCCCCCCGCCCGGGCTTTTTTCCTTTACTGTAGGCCGAACTTCGAAAATTTGAATTATCCACCCCCCCTCCCCCCCTCGGGTTGATAGATGACTGTTGGCCCCTTTCCATAAAATCCTGGTTACGGGCCTGTCCCCTGTCTACTTGGAAATACTATAACTTCCTACCTTCCTATACCTACTTGTGAAGTCGCTCCCTACCTCCCTATAATACCTACTTGTGATGAATAATTTATGTACTCGTCTCATCTTATTAAAGTACACAGAAATGACAAGACAGAATATTTTTGTCAAATTTTAACAATTTCACGTCGTTTTTCGGGGGTTTTCTCTCCTCTGAGGATTGAGGCAATAAATGCTAGAGAGAGAGGAGAAAGGGGAGGGTGATTTTCTTTGAAATGAGCATTGGAGAGAGAGAGAGAGCAAAAGTCTATTTACCTACTTTTTTTATAGAAAATTTTTGCTCAGTTATGGGTGGGCGTAGGCACCCAAAATTTTCGGAAATCTAAAGGATCGGACTCATAACAGGCTCCCCATCTTATCAGAACCACTTGCATATCCAGTCTGGTGACACTTCCTAAACCTCTCTGCTGGCAGAAATATTCGGCCATTTGGGCTCAGGAGGGCTGTTTAAAATAAAATTTAATGGTTATTTCCACTCTATGTAATTACGTGAAATAGTTTTTAAATTACAACATCCCGCAGATTGCGTGTTCCCATAAACGATTCATCGTTTAACGATAATGATGGGGTAGCTTTAATAGCGACTGTTGTGCTGGATACGATTTTATCATTGGATGCTTAACCTAATAGTAATAATAGATTAACTATAAGTCTTGGACAAACAACTAGAGGACTTTCAGTCGTTCCCGAAAAAAATGGTAATTAGGTAAAAAAAAAAAAAAAATGGTAATTAGGTATGGTACAAAGGAAAATCTCACAATGTTTACCCGGTGTATTAAAATTTCAACAAAATTTAAAAAGTAATTTCCCTTCCTCCTCCTCCTCCTCCTCCTCCTCCTTTTTTTCGAAAGTTGAAAAATTGAAAAGTGATCTTTCTTTTCATTTCCTTTTATTAAACGCGCAGGTATCGAATTGTGAAACCTTGTGCAAATAATAATTATTTTTCTTCCCCGAGTGGAAAAAAAAAGATCAGCGGAGGAAGAAACGTGGAAGTTTTTTTGTGCTGCGAGACACAGAACGAAAGCTTTTCAGAAAGCTCCAATGTGTGAGGGGTTGGGTGGCAGAAAATGAGGAAAATATTAGTTTTATTTCAGCAGAGAGTTCAGTGTTGTACACTTTGTTTCGCTCGAAAGATGTAACGCTTTTCGCGTCCGATCTTTTCTCTCGTGTAATGTGGGCAATTGTGAAAATAAATTAATTAAATGTGTTTAGTGTTTAAAATAGTCCGCATCATGTGAATTTGAACATTGCCAAAACAGTTTTGGAAATTTTGTTCTTTTGAAAGATATTCATCTACTTGAAGACGGCATGTTGAAAGTTGTGACAACGTTTACAATATGGATTTGTTTTTGGATTAACACGTTTGTGCTGCGAGACACAGAACGAAAGCTTTTCAGAAAGCTCCAATGTGTGAGGGGTTGGGTGGCAGAAAATGAGGAAAATATTAGTTTTATTTCAGCAGAGAGTTCAGTGTTGTACACTTTGTTTCGCTCGAAAGATGTAACGCTTTTCGCGTCCGATCTTTTCTCTCGTGTAATGTGGGCAATTGTAAAAATAAATTAATTAAATGTGTTGTGTTTAAAATAGTCCGCATCATGTGAATTTGAACATTGCCAAAACAGTTTTGGGAATTTTGTTTTTTTGAAAGATATTCATCTACTTGAAGACGGCATGTTGAAAGTTGTGACAACGTTTACAATATGGATTTGTTTTTGGATTAACACGTTAGAAGGTAATTTCTTCGTTCAATCTTTTTATTTATTTATTTCCGCAGGTAAAACGTGACATTTTACCGCCGGAAAAGAAAAGAAAATGTTTTCCCAAATGCTTAACTGTTTTCGATTCTCTTTGTTTCCATTGTACTTGTTTGTACTTCCTTACTTACCTGTCTAACTATACCATGAAGAAATAGTTATGTATAGTTTTGAAGATAGTAAGTAGTTGTATGAACGTAGAAACGTAATAGTTATTGTATTTTAATCCTCAGGTGTCTTACAAAGTCTTACTCCACAGATTTTGTCCAAAGGGCATAATGAAGCCAGTCGCAACCTTGATGTGTACTTGTGACGTTTTTATAAGCTTGTTTTTCAGGCACAGGTGGTACTTCCTTACCTGTCTAACTTCGTTCTATTGTTCTGCTGAAATAAAACTAACGAGCGACGTAACTAAAGTTACGTCGAAAATAGAATTTGATCCTCCTCTCTTGCCCTAGCGATGCTAGACACGCCAGAGGGTGAGAAGGTTTATACAAAGCCAGCGTATCAACCTACGTAATCCAAGCAGATTTTGAATGCGAGGTATGGGTGTAATAAAATTTTAATTATGGGTCAACCCAGAAAAAAACTCCAACTTTTATAACCAGATTACCCATCTGAGTCAGCTTTTATGAATAGATTCTAATCTAAATTCTACAACAAACTCTTGTCAAAACTAACTAATAACTTTGAAATAAATTTATCAGCGAGGGTTTCACAAGAAGTGTGTTTTGTTCTGTTCAGAAGTTTGCGTGCGAAAAGTTCTTTTTCGGGATGACGAGCGATTCCATACTTTATTGGTAGAGACAATGGATTGAAAAACGTGCAAAACTTTGACAATTTCGGAAAAGTTGCAAGTTCAGTAAAACTTATTCATACATACATACCCACACTACATACATACAATATTTTACAAAATTCCAAGAAGTGTGAGGGTTGTATAAATTTTAAGAGTTGCTTGTGGCTGACTCCTTCTGAATTTTACATACATACAATATTTTACAAAATTCCAAGAAGTGTGAGGGTTGTATAAATTTTAAGAGTTGCTTGTGGCTGACTCCTTCTGAATTTTGAGGGTTCTATACGAGAAGGACAATATTCTTTCAGGAATTTAGGAACTAAATCCAAAATAGGTACCTGTAATAAATTATTGAACATCATCTGTACATTATTTAATGATTCCAGAAGGGGTACTCTTTTTTTATTTATCCACCCGCATTCTTCACATATTCCCTGTAAAAAAGCTGGAAAATTGAGAACAAATACTGACGTATACATTTGAAACAAATAAGTTTTAATCAACTCGAATAGAAGAGGGGACAGGGGAGAGGGAGATGACGGAAAATCAAGTGCCGGAAAAAAAGTTTTTATTATTTTTTTTCTCTCTCCCGGAACAAGAAGGAACGTCATTCAGCAGCGTTTCAATCAAAACGAAAATTAGTTTGAATGATGACACAATTTTTTCTTCAAAGAAACAAGAAGACAGTGAAATGTTAGAAAAGAGGAAGCTCTCTCGAGAGAAAAAATGAAGAGTGTGGGAGAGTGCAGTGGAAAGAATTCGCCTTGAAAATCAAGGGAAATTCTTCGTGTTGCAAGGCGGTGGTAATGCACTGTTGACTTTGATGCCAAAGTGTATGGTTTTTGTTTCTAAATCAGAGTTGCTTTATATTTCAATGGAATGTCTTTATTTTTGAAGCATCCCAATTTGTCACCAAGAAGCGCTCCTTGAATACTAAGGAATTTTATAGAATTTGTAAACCAGGAGCATTTCTCTGAATATTAGGTAAAGAATTCTAGAGATGTAAGCATGGAGAGCTCTTTTTATTACTAAGGAATTCTAGAAAAATTATAAGCAAGGAGCGCTTCTTGAATTCCTTCTTCTTTACCTCACCTTCTTCAATCCCTTCTCTACCTCTTCTCCTTTCCTCTCCCCTTCGTTTTATTCCTTCTTGTTCTTATTTTTTCTCCTCCTGCTCTTCTTCTAGTCCTCTTCCTTCTCTCCCACTATGGTCCTAATTATTTTTCCGAATTCCCCACTCTCTCCCCCTGATCTGTTTTCAATTTAATGGCTTATCGGCTCTCGGCTCTCGGAATATTTACTTGTAATTTTCATTTATCTTTTATTGAAAGGAGAATACCCACCCCTCCCCTCCCATCAAAGTTATCTTACTGATCACCATCTCTCTCTTTCTCTTTTATTATTATTTTAGGTTTTGGTTAAATGAGTTGAGGCGCTCTGTCAATGTTGGTGAATTCAGCGGGTTTGTATTTGGAACCGTTGCGTTGCACGTTCTGTGTACCATGCTAACAAGGAGTTCTCCCTGAATACCTACTAAGAAATTCTAATTGCAAACAAGGAGCGCTCCTTGGTATTTTCAATTAAGGCGGATTCCAGTGCTCATTGAGGAATAATAAGACTTACTCGACCCTAACCACGTGTTTCCCATTACGGAGGATAATGGGGGTTTCAGTAAGTAAATTTTACAAGAGTGGGTAAATTTTACACGAGTGGTATTAAGTATGGACTAAAACTGTGGGAAAATGGGAATGTTCCGGATGTACTCCTTATTCCTCAATAGTTTTGTTGTGAACTTTTGTGTCTGGCTGTCTTATGTCTAGGAGAAAGGGGAGGGAGAGAGAGAAGGAGGGAGAGAGAGAGAGAGAGACGTGGAAAACCCGAGGAAAAGCTTTCATTAAATTTAAATGAAGTGTAGCAGGTAGATAATTGGAAGTTGGGTACCATGCTACACTGATTGATTTCGAGAACGAACCTTCTCCTGATTAAGATAAAATTCGGCTTGAGCGGGAACCCAACCTACGACCTAACGCTTAAAATACGAGGCAGGCGCGCTACCTTCCAAGCTGACTACTCGGAGGAGTCGTAGGTTGTATTGTGTGTTTACGGGCAAACTATAATCTGGCATTTCATAAAATCCCTAGGGCAGGCTTGTCCAACCCGCGGCCCGCGAGCTCATTTTTGCGGCCCGCGAAGGCCCGCCTAAAAAAATGAACGAAAATGAGAAATAACATGTGAACTTTTGTGTCTGGCTGTCTTATGTCTAGGAGGAAGGAAGGGAGAGAGAGAGAGAGAGAGAGAGACGTGGAAAACCCGAGGAAAAGCTTTCATTAAATTTAAATGAAGTGTAGCAGGTAGATAATTGGAAGTTGGAAGACGCTCTCCTGTACTGTTCTGTTCTCTCATAGTTAACCCTCCTTCATTTCTTTCTCCTAACTTTCCAGTTGTATTCTTCCTTCCTCTGCTCCTTCAATTTCTCCTAGCTCGAGTTCTCTAGTATCAGACACCTCTTTTCCATCCCTTTTTCCTTGTTTCCTACCTTTCCACTATATTTTCCCCTCCCTGTCTTAATTATCTGTTCCCTCTTTCTTTTTTCTCTCTCCCCCTTCCGTTCTTACGTCTACTTCCTCCTTTCTTCTACACCCTTTTCTCTCTCCCCTCTATGTCTTTATTTTTCTTCCTTCTCTACCCTCTCCTTCTCCTTCCACATATTCTGTCCACAGGTAAGGCTCGAGACTTTGGACTTTCAGAATTCGATATTTCATTCCAACTTTGGATAGCTCATTTTTCAACTGTACCATTTTCCAAGAGGAAAGGACATGGTAAGAGTAGGTAGAGGCTAGGTAGTAAGGATTACGTTCTCTCTCTCTCTCTCTCTTTCTTTCTTCCTTCCTTTCTTCTTGTCCAGCTCTCTCCTTCACCTCCTCTTCCTTTTCCCTTTCTTTCCCTCTCCCTTCTCTAGCTCTTTCCTCCTCTCTCTCTCTTTCTTTCTTCCTTTCTTCTTGTCCAGCTCTCTCCTTCACCTCCTCTTCCTTTTCCCTTTCTTTCCCTCTCCCTTCTCTAGCTCTTTCCTCCACCTACCCTTCCCCGTACCTCTTCTCTTCCTTTTCTTCTACTCTCCCTCTCACTTCTCCTTCTACATCTCTGTCACCTCCATTCCCACCCCTATACAGAAAATAACTCAAGTTTCATTTAGAGTTATTTACTTTTGCCTAGGCTGGACATCCTTGAACACATTTTCTATCTTTTTCTTCTCTTCCTCTTCTTCTACTCTCCCTCTCACTTCTCCTTCTACATCTCTGTCACCTCCATTCTCACCCCTATACAGAAAATAACTCAAGTTTCATTTAGAGTTATTTACTTTTGCCTAGGCTGGACATCCTTGAACACATTTTCTATCTTTGTTCACTTTTTTTCTCCCGGAATGAAAAGGAAACGTTTTAAAAAATGAATGGACTTTCCAGTTGACTTTGCCTGTCATTTTAAAAGAAAATCCTTTTTTTACATTCCCATTTTTTCCAACTTTTTTCAAGGGGTTTTAGTAGGGACTGTATAACAACGGAGGTTTTATCGTCCCGAAATCGGAGAGAGGACGACAGTATGGGAGAAAGATAGCCGGGTAGTCGTTCTGAGAACAAACCTTATCTATTTAGGGCCTAAACAAACCTTATCTATTTAGGGCCTAAATTTTAGGCATTTGGGATGAAATTTGGTGCGGGCGGGAATAGAACCCACAAGTCCCACAACGTCGGCTTACTATTTTAAAAGTTTCCTTAAATCCTAATACTTACGAGACGTTGTGCCCGTAATAAGGACCGGGATAATTTAATTTTACCAGTGGAATACAGAGAATCTATTATTGTCCTACTTTTTTCTTTCCTAGGCATTACAGATATCAGAATTAGGCAAACAAAAATAAGAAAAAAACTTGGTAGCCGTCCAAATTGCTTTCCCTGGGAACAGCGAGCACTATAGCTTTTTCTTCTATTCTCCTAGTCTGTTTCGAACTTCCAAGCCAGTTTTTTTACTGATGGTCTACATTTTTTCTCCCTATATTGTATTTTTTGTCATTAGTTATTCCCCTCTAGGTCCTCTCTTATCCTTTTGGTTTTTCATCCCTCCCTCGCCTCAAGCCGTCGCGTCGCATGGATATTATTACTTTTCATTTTCTTGTATACTTACTACTTACCCGTACATACCCCAGGGACAGTCTTGTCTCATATGCGGTGTCTATATCTTATTTTATATCCTTTATTTATACTGTTGGCTGGGGCTGGGACCGGCTGGGTAGTCCCGTATCTTGTGTGGCCTCCTTTTCAATCCATGGGCTCGATAGCTTATCTGGCCTTTCATATTTATAGTCTCAACTATAGGGCTATGTAGGTGTGTACCAACCTTTAAGGGTACCTATACAAAAGAGTTATGGAAATGAAAGTAATGTATTACAGTTACAGCCCTAGTTCCAGGGGATAAAAAAAACAACAACTAATACATACATACGTAGTTGTAACAAAAGTATACAAGGGTAAAACCAGACAGTTGCATTTATGTGTACAATATACCTACGTATATTGTATATCTTTTTGTATAAATTTTACGAGCACACATAACTACAGGACGTAAATGTGTAGATTAAGAAGATTAGACGAGAGAGAAAGAGAGAGGGAGGGAGAGAGAGAAAGAGAGGAGAAGAGATTCAGGGGATTTTCGATTGAGACTGGGAGAAAATAGCGGGAGAGAGGAGGGAGATCAGAATAAACGTAAACTTTTATATTTCGAAAAAAAAAGGATTATTTAAATGATGCTTAACTGACTGCCATTAGTAATTTAATTTCCTTCCCATCAGTTTTATTCGCATTTTCTCTGGGGAGGAAAAAAAGGTCGAAATAGCATAAACTATAATATTTTTTTGCCACTTTACCTTTTTTTTCGTCCAGTTTGTGTTATTTATTTGTTGTGATGACCAGATTATCAGGTTTAATTAATTAGGAGTAGGTTTAAATGAAGGATAGGGTAATGGGAGAATGCTATGAATCCCCAGAGATATAGCTGGACTGCTGATATCCTGGCATATCTATCATACTTCAGGGACACTTTTAACCAAAAAGATGGTTATGGGTATAAGTGAACCTATTTCTAGCAGGCGAAAATTATTCATTTTACAATAAATAATCATTAAACCTTATATTTTATTTGCTTGTGATTTGTGAGTTTGGTATTGTTTTGGTTTTGCTGGTCTGGCTGGAGAATATCCTTCAATTATTACACCTTCATAACCTTAAAGAAATGGACCAGAGGTGTTCTCTCCAGTTGCCACTTGGAAAGTGGAAAGCTCCTAAACTAAAAATGAGGAGATGATTTTAAAAGAGCAGAAAAAATAAACACATTTAAAAATAAATACAAAATTTATTTTTGAGAAAGAAAGAGAGAGGCCTTTTCTCAAGGATAGATAAACAAACTTTTTTTCAGTTCTGTGTTCTGTTTGAACAGGCACAAAAGTGAATATGAGGAATAATTTTTTATGTTTCCCTTTTAGGGGAAGCAAAGATGAGAGAAGGAAAAAGGAGTTTTATAATCCAAAATGTATATTTAATCCCTAGTTATAAACTCTAGGAAAAGAATAATTATTTTAAAAAAGAGAAAAAATCAAACTTTTAAATTTAATATATTTCGTTCTTTCTCCTTCTCGTAGGGTTATTTTTTGCCTTTTTTATTTAGGTAGTTCATTATTTTCATTTTTTTTTGTACAGTTTCTATACTTACCCGTACATACCCCAGGGACAGTCTTGTATCATATGCGGTGTCTATATCTTATTTTATATCCTTTATACTGTTGGCTAGGGCTGGGTAGTCCCATTTCTTGTGTGGCCTGCTTTTCAACCCATGGGCTCGATAGCTTATCTGGCCTTTCATATTTATGTTTGTAGTCTCAACTATAGTGCTATGCAGGTGTGTACCAACCTTTAAGGGTACCCATACAAAAGAGTTATGGAAATGAAAGTAATGTATTACAGTTACAGCCCTAGTTCCAGGGGATAAAAAAAACAACTAATACATACGTAGTTGTAACAAAAATATACAAGGGTAAAACCAGACAGTTGCATTTATGTGTACAATATACCTACGTATATTGTATCTTTTTGTATAAATTTTACGAGCACACATAACTACAGGACGTAAATATGTAGATTAAGGAGATTAGACGAGAGAGAAAGAGGGAGGGAGAGAGAGAAAGAGAGGAGAAGAGATTCAGGGGATTTTAGATTGAGACTGGGAGACAATAGAGGGAGAGAGGAGGGAGATCAGTTAGTGTTGCTCTTTGTGTGCGCCTCTCTTTATTGCTTTTTTTCAAATTGCTTTCTTTCTCTTCTATCCTCTTACAAATTTATCCTTCCCTCGTCTATGTGTACGTTTAGTTTCGTTATATTGTTTACTTTCTTTGTGTGCCGCCTACACTTATTCTGCGTATTTTCTGCCTACTTGTTGTTCTCGTTATTTTCTGCCTAGACCTACTTCTTCTTCTCGGTATTAGACATACTTCGGTTCTTCGCCTTCGGTAAATAAGCGATATTCTCGAGTCACCATGTGAGTAATTTTCGTCCCCGGAATCAATACTTCAATCATATTTGTTTTCCATGGAAAGCAAACTTGTGAATGTCTATGAAGAACAATGGTTAACATGTAGAATTTCCTGAATTAGCTAATACAGATTACCGTATAGAAAGCAAACTTGTGAATGTTTATGAAGAACAATGGTTAATATGTAGAATTTCCTGAATTAGCTAATACAGATTACCGATCGCTTTTTTGACCCTTTCTCACATTTTCATCGCCCAATCCTGAAATTTCACATCTTTCACTAAACAGACTGCAAATTTTATACGTATCTAACAGATTACCGATCGCTTTTTTTGACCCTTTCTCACATTTTCATCGCCCAATCCTGAAATTTCACATCTTTCACTAAACAGACTGCAAATTTTATACGTATCTAAAAGTTTTGACCTCAGATTTGGATTTTTCCCAATTTTTTACATAGGAATCGACCATTTATTTATAATTTTTACCCACTTGCAACTCCTCCATTGTTAACATGTAGAATTTCCTGAATTAGCTAATACAGATTACCGATCGCTTTCTTGACCCTTTCTCACATTTCCATCGCCCAATCCTGAAATTTCACATCTTTCACTAAACAGACTGCAAATTTTATACGTATCTAATGCTATCTATGTATTATGCACGATCTGGAGTATGAATCTACCATGAGTGGGTTAATACGGAGCGAACCTTGAAGACTACTTTGCCCAAGATCAAGGTTAATTACACCAGACCAGTTGTTATGGACAGGTAGGATACTTCAGGGACACTTTTAACCAAAAAGATGGTTATGGGTATAAGTGAACCTATTTCTAGCAGGCGAAAATTATTCATTTTACAATAAATAATCATTAAACCTTATATTTTATTTGCTTGTGATTTGTGAGTTTGGTATTGTTTTGGTTTTGCTGGTCTGGCTGGAGAATATCCTTCAATTATTACACCTTCATAACCTTAAAGAAATGGACCAGAGGTGTTCTCTCCAGTTGCCACTTGGAAAGTGGAAAGCTCCTAAACTAAAAATGAGGAGATGATTTTAAAAGAGCAGAAAAAATAAACACATTTAAAAATAAATACAAAATTTATTTGAGAAAGAAAGAGAGAGGCCTTTTCTCAAGGATAGATAAACAAACTTTTTTTCAGTTCTGTTTTCTGTTTGAACAGGCACAAAAGTGAATATGAGGAATAATTTTTTATGTTTCCCTTTTAGGGGAAGCAAAGATGAGAGAAGGAAAAAGGAGTTTTATAATCCAAAATGTATATTTAATCCCTAGTTATAAACTCTAGGAAAAGAATAATTATTTTAAAAAAGAGAAAAAATCAAACTTTTAAATTTAATATATTTCGTTCTTTCTCCTTCTCGTAGGGTTATTTTTTGCCTTTTTTATTTAGGTAGTTCATTATTTTCATTTTTTTTTGTACAGTTTTAAAACTATTTTAAAAGAAAATTAGTTACATTAAGCATAATTATGTTTATCTCTTTGAATATAAAGTTAAATAAGAACTAATTCTATACATCGATATCTTCAATTTGAAAATACAGATTGATCACAATAGTTTCTCTCAACGCGTAAGAACTCTTTGGTGATAAAAAATCACTACAAATTAATAATAAATTACTTTCCTATACTTTTATAAAGAAAGTGAAAAGAAGTGTAATACATACATCAGGAATTGTAAGGGACGTACGTTTTACATGGAACTCGCTGAAACTAAATTCGGATTTATGACCACAGGAATTCCATTAAACTCAATTATGGAAGACTCTAATGGTCCTGGTATGGTTGACGTAAAAACCTGATGAATGGTTGTGGAAACCTGGACGCTCTGGTTTCGGAGATATAAAAGCCCCATTTTTTTGGTGACATTTTTCGTTCAAATGTCATCATTGACTTGTACAGGAGCTCTTGTACTTCCATCTGCAGATCCGTATATGTTGTAACATTGGTCAATCTGGGCTTTCTCCGTTTTGGTTATCCTGATTTGCTTCCTTTTGTAGGTGATGTATTTGACAGCATCATCAGGGTTCATGTTGTAGTTCTGCAAAGAAAAGAGGAGAGAATTAAACTTCTTTAAGCTACCCAATATGTCTTGTTAATCTTGTTTTGATACAATAACAGCTACTTCTATGTAGTAACCTTAAGTATGTTATATTGGTTGTATGTACTCGTACATATCCAGTAATAGATTTCTTATTGTATATAAACATAAACATCCAATAGGTACCGGATGAGGTCAGAGTATTCATAGTTCCTACGAGTTTTCTTATTTACGTGTGAGAATTTAAATCTTCTCAGAATTATTGTCATTCCATGTACTTTACTGTTGAAACTCCACATTTGTGTGCAGGTTTGAAATTTACAGGAAAATCAATGTGGCTTCTATTCTTCATTTTTTGAAGAGATCTGATAGAGGGAACTCTAACTGTTAAGGTTTTATCGTCCCGGAATCGAAGAGAGTATCGAAGAGAAAGAAGGATAGGAGAAAGCCAACCTTATCTGTTTAGGATAAAATCCTCCCCGGGCGGGAATCAAACCCGCGACCTAGTGTGAATAAGGCAGACGTGCTACCTTCCAAGCTAGGCTACTAACTAGGCTGGCGTATTTTCCTCTCCTAAATTTTATCCAGAAACCTTTAGACTCGTGAAGAGGTCTGATAGAGGGAACTGTAACTGTTAAGGTTTTATCGTCCCGGAATCGAAGAGAGTATCGAAGAGAAGGAAGGATAGGAGAAAGCCAACCTTATCTGTTTAGGATAAAATCCTCCCCGGGCGGGAATCAAACCCGCGACCTAGCGCGAACAAGGCAGACGTGCTACCTTCCAAGCTAACTACTAACTAGGCTGGCGTATTTTCCTCTCCTAAATTTTATCCAGAAACCTTTAGACTCAGAGGAAGAAAAATGAGAGAGCCATTTTCTTGCCTAATCTCCATGGGATTAGGAGAAAAAAATTGAAGCTTTTTTTAAAATAAAATTAAGTATCTTGACTGGATTTACGAGCCTTTTTGTTCTTTTTATAAAGTTATGAATTATGAAAAAGACGGAATAAAATAAAATTAAGTATCTTGACTGGATTTACGAGCCTTTTTGTTCTTTTTATAAAGTTATGAATTATGAAAAAGACGGAATTAACTTTCCAGTTGTATTCTTCCTTCCTCTGCTCCTTCAATTTCTCCTAGCTCGAGTTCTCTAGTGTCAGACACCTCTTTTCCATCCCTTTTTCCTTGTTTCCTACCTTTCCACTATATTTTCCCCTCCCTGTCTTAATCATCTGTTCCCTCTTTCTTTTTTCTCTCTCCCCCTTCCGTTCTTACCTCTACTTCCTCCTTTCTTCTACACCCTTTTCTCTCTCCCCTCTATGTCTTTATTTTTCTTCCTTCTCTACCCTCTCCTTCTCCTTCCATTTCTCTGTCCGTTCTCTCTCTCTCTCTCTCTCTCTCTCTCTCTTTCTTTCTTTCTTCCTTCCTTCCTTCCTTTCTTCTTGTCCAGCTCTCTCCTTCACCTCCTCTTCCTTTTCCCTTTCTTTCCCTCTCCCTTCTCTAGCTCTTTCCTCAAAGACGGAAGTCTGTCAGGGATCTCTTGTTTTTCGATTACCCCTTTGTTTAGTCTCCCATTAGTGAAACCTCCCATTAAGTCATTGGTGAAATCCACCATGAGTATTCCACTGAAAAGATTTATTCTTTTTAATAACTCACTCACTCTTTACCTATCTCTTGGCACTTACCTTTATCAAATAACAGGCCGTCAACGTGGCACTCCGACTGCGGCCCGCCTTACAATGGATGTAGGTGACGCCGCCAGATTGAGCCACCTTCTGAATGAACTCCAGACCTTTCTCAATAGCGTACAGTGAAGGTGCTTCGAACTCGATTGTGTCAAGTTGCAAATGAGCCACTCCTCTGCCCTCCCATTCCTGTTGTCAGAGATTGAATTCAAAAATACATAGTCAGTCAATCAACTCTTAAGATATAGTTCACCAACCCCTACCCTCATGGGTGACCCCTGCCCTTATGGGTGCGAAGGCGTCCATAAAAGATCTCGGGAAGCGGCTGATTGAAAAAACGGGAGACAAAAAGGCCACTGCTTTCCTCATACAAAGGATATCCCTTGCTATGCAGAGGTTAAACTCGGCAGCGGTCATGGCGGGAGACAAAAAGGCCACTGCTTTCCTCATACAAAGGATATCCCTTGCTATGCAGAGGTTAAACTCGGCAGCGGTCATGGGAACCCTACTGGCTTCCAAGGCATTATTCTTTTGGCTTCCAAGCATTATTTCTGTGGCCTTGGAGTTGTTAGCATAATTGGACATTCTGTTCCAATCTGACAGTCTAAATAAAGCGCTACTTGTACTTGTTCTTTGCCTACAGTACCTAGGTACTCGGAATTTTAACAGCAAGCACTAGAACTTTTTACCTCAAATCGGGATCGATAGAAACTTGTGCTAATTTGTGTGCTAATCTCAAGTGAAAATTTCTGGTACTAAATTACTTGTACTTGTTCTTTGCCTATAGTACCTAGGTACTCGGAATTTTAACAGCAAGCACTAGAACTTTTCACCTCAAATCGGGATCCATAGAAACTTGTGCTAATTTGTGTGCTAATCTCAAGTGAAAATTTCTGGTACTAAATTAGGGAGAGAAAGAGGGAGATCTTGACCGTTAAACATATCGAGTTACAAACCTCTGTTCTACCACATGCCTCTGACTCTCTCTTTCTTTATCCTTACCCATTAATTTGTCTTTTACTCTTTCACTCCCTCCTCTGCTCAATTTACTATTTAACCCCTGATAAATGCACTAAATTAGGGAGAGAAAGAGGGAGATATTGACCGTTAAACATATCGAGTTACAAACCTCTGTTCTACCACATGCCTCTGACTCTCTTTCTTTATCCTTACCCATTAATTTGTCTTTTACTCTTTCACTCCCTCCTCTGCTCAATTTACTATTTAACCCTGATAAATGTGTGGTTTTGCAAAGCTTCTGGTGTTTTAGCTTTGCAGGCTTTGCGCCAGAATATTAATTTACTTTGGTATATTCTGTCCACAGGTAAGGCTCGAGACTTTGGACCTTCAGAATTCGATATTTCATTCCAACTTTGGATAGCTCATTTTTCAACTGTACCATTTTTCAAGAGGAAAGCACATGGTAAGAGTAGGTAGATGCTAGGTAGTAAGGATTAAGAATGATCCTCTGTTTAGAGAATATTTCTGTAAAGGCGCATGAAGCCTGAGGTAACATGAAGCCTCTGTTTAGAGAATATTTCTGTAAAGGCGCTATTACACTGAGGTAACATGAAGCATGCTAGAGAGAAGAATGCTCCAAGGCCATTGGAAATTGTAAACCAATGTAAACTTTTGAAGCTGGTCTCACACTGCACACGTAGACGCACGACTTTGAGCAGCGCGTAGTCTGCTGCAAACCCAAACTGATGAAAATGATAGAGACTTCTGTAGACTCTATATCATTTCCATAGGTATGGTTTTGCAGGTGACTACGTACTTCTCAAAGTTGCCTGTATACCCGTTCAGTGTGAGACCCCTTAAAGATTTTGCATTGGATTCCAATTTCCAATGGTCTCAAAGCATGTCTGGAGTCTGAATCATGGAAAATCATGTTGACCTCCGTCGATTGATATGGTTTTTGAAGCGTGTTTCATTGCAGCATGGTCCATGTTGCCTCAGAATTAATTGCAAGTACTTAACTGTAAAATTCACGTTGAAAAGTTTGAGCTCCCAATCTCGGACGACAGAGATGACTCCCTTTACATTTTCCTCTGTGGTGATCTGTGAATATGAAAACAAATAAAATTATTCCAATGATATATGCTTACTACATTTAAGTACTACATAGATATAACAAACTGGTATGTACTCGTATAGGGAAATATTTTGAGCAATTGATGCTTTGTGAGGTAATTTCACTCATCGATACTCATGGTTATACCTGTGAATAGGTAGGTATTTAATACTATTTAGTAGGCATTAGGTAATGCAGGTAATATGTCGACTGTTAGCATAGTACAACAAGGGAAAAATTAGAAGTAACGATATATGCTTACTACATTTAAGTACTACATATGTAGATATAACAAACTAGTATGTACTCGTATAGGGAAATATTTTGAGCAATTGATGCTTTGTGAGGTAATTTTACTCATCGATACTCATGGTTATACCTGTGAATACGTAGGTATTTAATACTATTTAGTAGGCATTAGGTAATGCAGGTAATATGTCGACTGTTAGCATAGTACAACAAGGGAAAAATTAGAAGTGATACTCATGGTTATACCTGTGAATAGGTAGGTATTTAATACTATTTAGTAGGCATTAGGTAATGCAGGTAATATTTCGACTGTTAGCATAGTATAAAGAGGCAGCAAGGGAAAAATTAGAAGTTGGAATATTTTTTCACTCGAGGAAAACACGTTTTCTTCTTAAGAGTAGATACCCACTTATCTTATTGTCAAATTAGAAGTTGGAATATTTTTTCACTCGAGGAAAACACGTTTCCTACTTAGGAGTAGATACCCACTTATTGTCTTCATGTCCATCCAGGGCGGGAGAGGAGGGATTGAGAGCTCAAAACTTTACTCATCAACCCCCTCCCAGTCTCATTTCATTAATGTTTATTTTATTGTTTTATCTCTCTTTTTTATGACCCTCTCCCGCTTTTCCCTGCACAAACATTCAATATTTCTTCCTTCTTCCCCCTTAGTGTTGACAGGTAGGATGTCTTGGAACTAGAATTCAACTGGGAACGTCCCGTGCCCTAGTAAACTGTCATGTTTTCAATTTGATCAATCTGGTACACGCTTAGTGTTGCTCTTTGTGTGCGCCTCTCTTTATTGCTTTTTTCAAATTGCTTTCTTTCTCTTCTATCCTCTTACAAATTTATCCTTCCCTCGTCTATGTGTACGTTTAGTTTCGTTATATTGTTTACTTTCTTTGTGTGCCGCCTACACTTATTCTGCGTATTTTCTGCCTACTTGTTGTTCTCGTTATTTTCTGCCTAGATCTACTTCTTCTTCTCGGTATTAGACATACTTCGGTTCTTCGCCTTCGGTGACTACTCCGGGTAGGTAAATAAGCGATATTGTCGAGTCACCATGTGAGTAATTTTCGTCCCCGGAATTAATACTTCAATCATATTCGTTTTCCATGGAAAGCAAACTTGTGAATGTCTATGAAGAACAATAGATCAGTTGCGCTTAAGATCAGTTGCGCTTACTTGGGTGGTGTTTCAAAGTCATAGAGCAGGAAAAATGAGGACCAACGGAATTTTCCTTTTTCGGATTATTTAAATGATGCTTACTGACTGCCATTAGTAATTTCATTTCCTTCCCATCAGTTTTATTCGCATTTTCTCTGAGGATTATTTAAATGATGCTTACTGACTGCCATTAGTAATTTCATTTCCTTCCCATCAGTTTTATTCGCATTTTCTCTGGGGAGGAAAAAAGGTCGAAATAGCATAAACTATAATATTTTTTGCCACTTTACCTTTTTTTTCGTCCAGTTTGTGTTATTTATTTGTTGTGATGACCAGATTATCAGGTTTAATTAATTAGGAGTAGGTTTAAATGAAGGATAGGGTAATGGGAGAATGCTATGAATCCCCAGAGATATAGCTGGACTGCTGATATCCTGGCATATCTATCACACTTCAGGGAGGTCGAAATAGCATAAACTATAATATTTTTTTGCCACTTTACCTTTTTTTTCGTCCAGTTTGTGTTATTTATTTGTTGTGATGACCAGATTATCAGGTTTAATTAATTAGGAGTAGGTTTAAATGAAGGATAGGGTAATGGGAGAATGCTATGAATCCCCAGAGATATAGCTGGACTGCTGATATCCTGGCATATCTATCACACTTCAGGGACACTTTTAACCAAAAAGGTGGTTATGGGTATTAGTGAACCTATTTCTAGCAGGCGAGAATTAATCATTTTAGAAGATCCATACAATAAATAATCATTAATCCTTATATATTGCAGTAGGTACTTCCTATTTCCTTGTGATTTGTGAGTTTGGTATTGTTTTTGTTTTGCTGGTCTGGCTGGAGAATATCCTTCAATTATTACACCTTCATAACCTTAAAGAAATGGACCAGAGGTGTTCTCTCCAGTTGCCACTTGGAAAGTGGAAAGCTCCTAAACTAAAAATGAGGAGATGATTTTAAAAGAGCAGAAAAAATAAACACATTTAACTGGTACACGTGATAAAATCATACAGGGTTCAAGATTATGTACAATCCGATATACAGGGTGCCTTCAAGGTACGAAATTACAATTTTTAGAGTGCAGCTCCGGAGGACTCGTAGATTCGGAGAAGCTCAATCCATCCTTTAGGGCTGTTTGCCCTTACATCTAAGCTTCGTAGAAGCTTGACCCATCCTTTAGGGCTGTTTGCACCGTGCCCTAGTGAACTGTCATGTTTTCAATTTGATCAATCTGATACACGTGATAAAATCATACAGGGTTCAAGATTATGTACAATCCGATATACAGGGTGCCTTCAAGGTACGAAATTACAATTTTTAGAGTGCAGCTCCAGAGGACTCGTAGATTCGTAGAAGCTTAACTCATCCTTTAGGGCTGTTTGCCCTTACATCTAAGCTTCGTAGAAGCTTAACCCATCCTTTAGGGCTGTTTGCCCTTACATCTAAGCTTCGAATGCCTTGAAAATGATAATGTTGTTTACTTTGATGTTTAGGGCGCGTGCTAAATAGTAGCTTTTGTGTTATTCTCCTATCTGTAGTTAACTTGGTAAATGAGTTGAGGCGCTCTGTCAATGTTGGTGAATTCAGCGGGTTTGGATTTGGAACCGTTGCGTTGTACGTTCTGTGTACCATGCTCAATTATGGAAGACTCTAATGGTCCTGGTATGGTTGACGTAAAAACCTGATGAATGGTTGTGGAAACCTGGACGCTCTGGTTTCGGAGATATAAAAGCCCCATTTTTTTGGTGACATTTTTCGTTCAAATGTCATCATTGACTTGTACAGGAGCTCTTGTACTTCCATCTGCAGATCCGTATATGTTGTAACATTGGTCAATCTGGGCTTTCTCCGTTTTGGTTATCCTGATTTGCTTCCTTTTGTAGGTGATGTATTTGACAGCATCATCAGGGTTCATGTTGTAGTTCTGCAAAGGAAAGAGGATAGAATTAACTTCTTTAAGCTACCCAATGTGTCTTGTTAATCTTGTTTTGATACAATAACAGCTACTTCTATGTAGTAACCTTAAGTATGTTATATTGATTGTATGTACATAGCCAGTAATAGATTTCTTATTGTATAAACATAAACATCCAATAGGTACCGGATGAGGTCAGAGTATTCATAGTTCCTACGATAACTTTTATAACCAGATTACCCATCTGGGTCAGCTGTTATGAATAGATTCTAATCTAAATTCTACAACAAACTCTTGTCAAAACTAACTAATAACTTTGAAATAAATTTATTAGCGAGGGTTTCACAAGAAGTGTGTTTTGTTCTGTTCAGAAGTTTGCGTGCGAAAAGTTCTTTTTCGGGATTACGAGCGATTCCATACTTTATTGGTAGAGACAATGGATTGAAAAACGTGCAAAACTTTGACAATTTCGGAAAAGTTGCAAGTTCAGTAAAACTTATTCATACATACATACCCACACTACTTACATACATACAATATTTTACAAAATTCCAAGAAGTGTGAGGGTTGTATAAATTTTAAGAGTTGCTTGTGGCTGACTCCTTCTGAATTTTGAGGGTTCTATACGAGAAGGACAATATTCTTTCAGGAATTTAGGAACTAAATCCAAAATAGGTACCTGTAATAAATTATTGAACATCATCTGTACATTATTTAATGATTCCAGAAGGGGTACTCTTTTTTTATTTATCCACCCGCATTCTTCACATATTCCCTGTAAAAAAGCTGGAAAATTGAGAACAAATACTGACGTATACATTTGAAACAAATAAGTTTTAATCAACTCGAATAGAAGAGGGGACAGGGGAGAGGGAGATGACGGAAAATCAAGTGCCGGAAAAAAAGTTTTTATTATTTTTTTTCTCTCTCCCGGAACAAGAAGGAACGTCATTCAGCAGCGTTTCAATCAAAACGAAAATTAGTTTGAATGATGACACAATTTTTTCTTCAAAGAAACAAGAAGACAGTGAAATGTTAGAAAAGAGGAAGCTCTCTCTCGAGAGAAAAAAAATGAAGAGTGTGGGAGAGTGCAGTGGAAAGAATTCGCCTTGAAATTCTTTGTGTTGCAAGGCGGTGGTAATGCACTGTTGACTTTGATGCCAAAGTGCATGGTTTTGGTTTTTGTTTCTAAATCAGAGTTGCTTTATATTTCAATGGAATGTCTTTATTTTGAAATTTTCAACTTGTTTAAAGGAAATTTTCAAAAGCCTTGGGGACTTGGGCACCGTTTGGCCTTTTATCCGAGTGAGTTCTATTGTTCACTCAACTAAGGCTCAGAACCACACTTTGAGATAATCAATTATTGAAGCTAATCAACCAATTGGAATGCTTTATTTTAAACTTTGATGAAAAATGCTACATTATTGCTTGATAATTTTGAACCTTAATAATTTTGATTATCTCAAAGTGTGGTCCCACTCCGAGGCTTAGGTGTAGGGGCAACAGCCCCAAAGGATGGGTTAAGCTTATACGAATCTACGAAGTGTGGTCCCGATCCTAAGAATTTATCGATTAACTTACCTTTTCTAAAACAGAATTGGATGGTAGAGCTCCCAAGATGACATTCTTGTCGAGGCTTAGGTGTAGGGGCAACAGCCCCAAAGAATGGGTTAAGCTTATACGAATCTACGATGTGTGGTCCCTATCCTAAGAATTTATCGATTAACTTACCTTTTCTAAAACAGAATTGGATGGTAGAGCTCCCAAGATGACATTCTTGTCGATCCTCGTGTAGAAATTCTCGATGCCAGTTCTGTCTGCCAGGAAAACGTACAGGAGGGATGGGAGAAACCCAATCTTACTCCAAACATCGTGGAAATTCATTGCACGTCAACCTGGGGGAATACCAATGTAGTCGTTATTCAATATGTATTGTGTTGTGTCATTCTATTGAAGTCCAAATATGCCCATCTAGGCTAATAACAGAGTGGAGAGCATCGCAACATAGAGGGAAGCAACGAATTCGAACAGCATAGAGGTGAGAGCAAAAAGCTCTATACAGGGTGTTCAACCTGAAGGTGCCCCATAGGAAATTGACCCGTTTACCAAATAAAAGTCCCCAGTACAGTTGTGTCATTCTATTGAAGTCCAAATATGCCCATCTAGGCTAAAAACAGAGTGGAGAGCATCGCAACATAGAGGGAAGCAACGAATTCGAACAGCATAGAGTTGAGAGCAAAAAGCTCTATACAGGGTGTTCAACCTGAAGGTGCCCCATAGGAAATTGACCCGTTTACCAAATAAAAGTCCCCAGTACACTTTTCGGATCCACTAAGCATTCACTCTGTTTTCAGCCTTAAGTGGGGTCAAAATTTCCATCTCATTTCATTTTGTCCTTTCTGTTTCTAAGTACTAATCAGCCCAAGAAATTAAATAAGTATCTCGTATCTTGTTTTGGTTTTGGATTCTTACGTCTTTATAGCTTTCTCCCCAAATTTTTTGTTCTTTATTTTTGACTTGGTTTACTTTAGAGTTGACTGCAGCCCAAGAAATTAAATAAGTATCTCGTATCTTATTTTGGTTTTGGATTCTTACGTCTTTATAGCTTTCTCCCCAAATTTTTTGTTCTTTATTTTTGACTTGGTTTACTTTAGAGTTGACTGTCTGCAAGAGAGGTAACTGAGTCTAAATTATGAAAGTTGATAGCGAACCAAATTTCAATTCAGTTTTATCGAAAGATAAAATCAATGTTTTCAAGATGGGTGAATGTTTGTTTGTTGTAGCTGTTGTTGTTGTTGTTTTTTTTTTTTTTCTGATCACGTAAACAAGGAGGAGATTTGAGATATATATCTACTTGTACACATATGTAAGTACCACGTGCGTTCGTATAAAGATTCAAAGAAAAGATTGTTTACTCTCAATCTTTCGTCTTTCTATCTCTCCCTCCCTCCCTTTCCTTCTCTCTCTCCTTTTCCCTCTCTATGTCCCTCTCTCTGCCTTTTCTTCTCTATGCTCCTTTCTTTCTCCCTTTTCTTCCCTCAGCCCTCTCTTTCTTTCTTCTTTTCCTTCGTTGTCCTTCTATTTCTCTCCCTTTCCAGGTCTTCTTTCTTCCTTTCTCTTTCCGTGTCCTTTGTCCTCTTCAAAGCCCAAGTCTGGCCAAAGTGTGATGTTCAAAGTACTCTTTGTACTTATGTCTAAATAGCTTAAGGGAGGCATCCATCTCTCAATCTGTTGTATGTGAGAAAATAAATAGGACATCATCCTATTTGTATTTTATATGGGCTATTTGTATTTTGTTCGGTCTATTTGTATTTTATACGGTCTATTTGTAGCGGTTGTATGTTTGTCTGTGAATGCCTTGAAAATGATAATGTTGTTTACTTTGATGTTTAGGGCGCGTGCTAAATAGTAGCTTTTGTGTTATTCTCCTATCTGTGTTGTAGGTACTACTCTCCCTGATTGGTACACAGGTATCATGCGTACCTACAAAATTTATCTGTTACCTACTTTGATAAACAGAAATAACTAATAATATGTATATATGTACTAACATATATTATGTACTACTTGTACTAGTGTAGGTACTTTTAGGTACATAGGTAATTTAATACTGCCATTGAGGAAATTCCCTTTAATAGGGAAGCTTCAATGAAGTTGAAATGCTTCATTGAATGAATGGAGTTACTTAATTTCTTTTGATGCTCTTTTTTATTTCTCTTTTAATGCTCCTATCCTTGTTTATTATAATATTTTTCATTATGCAAATAAATTCAGTAGTGCAATCTGTGTTGCATTATTCAAGTGCATATTTCTACAAATAAATTAACTAGAATTTTATTCCCCTAAAATAAAACACGTGTAATAAATAGATTATTTTATTTTAAAACAATTTAGCAACAAGACCAGTGGCAATGTTATAAATTTATTCCAAGAATTTTTGTAAAATAATTTCTGCTAATAAAAACAACACTCACCTTTTTACTCCTCTTCAATATGATCGATGGTACGGTGCCGCGGTGTGTAAAAATTATTTAAATCACCAAGTATTAAGAAGGAAGCAATTCAAATAAAAGACCACAACGACCTGGGTATTCACGCGAGTCTAATCTTATCAGGACTACCTATAAACGTGAGACAGTAATACAGTATGTTCAGTACACAAGTTACTCACACATATTATGTAGAGGTAGAGAGTGTAAGAAATTATCTGCTCTATAAATTGGGACTCGTAGCTATGAAAGCATATAAATTGGTCGATATGACAACTGACTATGATGTTAATCAAAGAGCTGAATACGCATCTAATCATGATATAGCAGTTATAAGTTATATGCTACTACGTATTTACATATGTATTCTTCATGTGGTGTACATTATTAGTTTGTAGTTCTAATTAGATTATGATAGGACTCGTAGCTATGAAAGCATATAAATTGGTCGATATGACAATTGACTATGATGTTAATCAAAGAGCTGAATACGCATCTAATCATGATATAGGAGTTATAAGTTATATGCTATTACGTATTTACATATGTATTCTTCATGTGGTGTACATTATTAGTTTGTAGTTCTAATTAGATTATGATGAGCTCTGAGCTCTCGGGGCCGCATTACCAAAATAATGCTACTTATATTAAGGGAGCGCGGCAGCACTCCGCCCCGCCAAGTCAAGAAAGTTTGACAGTGCTACTAGAGATATTATTTGTCAAAGACCAAGTAGCCATTTTCAGGTATAGTTTAGAAATTACCTAGAAGTATTACTACAAACTAGCGTAGATTTTTTTGAGCTGGGTGGCACTGGCTTATATCCCGCCCTCGCAGCGGGGGCCCTGTAGACACTTCCAGGGGGTCCTAAGTGTGGCACTATATTCAAAATATAGGATAAGGAAAGTAATATCTGCTATTGTTTGGGGCCCCCGAAGTAGTATTCACGCCACTGCTGGGTGAAATGGAAGGTTTGGTGTCCCCCCCCCCCCCCCACAACAATAAGAAAATGGTGAAAAATACTTTCCTGATTCTAAGCGCTCTTTGGATAAGTATTTTTCGTTTGCCGTTTCTCTTGTCTTTGGCGGAGAAAGTTTTTTTTTTTTTCAAAATAAGGGAAGTGGGTTCAATTGGAAAGGAAGTCAGTTTTTCTTGTTGGCACTACTTACCTGAGTAACATCATCTTGCTTGATAATTTGACAACCTATGCTTTCCGAATACTCGTTCCTCTGAAACGAAATAAAAATAACAATAATAAATTCAGCTTATTCGAAAAATGGAAAGTCGATTTCTGTTTGGGTCTGACCAAAAGCTTGTTTTTATTTCTAGTCGCCAGCCTAGTTACTTTGGTAACGCGACTGTCTTGTAAGCGCTAGGCCGCGGGTTCGATTCCTACCCAAGGCAGATTTTATCCTGAACGAATAATGGGTCGAAAATTCGAGAGCGAGAAAATTGAGAAATCACATTGATTGAATAATGTTCGCTCTCGGAATGGCCGACTTTCTCCTATCCTGTCTTCCTTCTTCGTCGATTTCGGGACGATAAGACCTTATCAGTTACAGTTCCCTCTATCAAACCTCTTGCATTTATAATGAAACTCCTTGTTTCACCGTAACTTTTGATCAGTTTGCCCGCTTTAAATAAAATTTAGCAGACATGTTTACTTGATTACATTGTTTACCATACAGAGGATTTGTAAATGCAATTTCTTTGTGTTATGTCACAACTTTGGTGCTCACTGCAGCATTGTAGGATTTTCCCAATATCTCAATAATCCTAAAATCCAATGTTTACCTACCATGCTGGCACCGGTCGCTATGCGCATTTATATGTCATAGCTACTCATTTTCCTCACGAGGCTGAGTGGGCCCCGCAACAGCCAGTCACGGGATCAATCATTTGCATGATACAAATTTCTTGACCCCGCCGGGAATCGAACCCGGGTCTCCCGCGTGCAAGGCGAGTGCAGTGACCACTACGCCATGGGAGCTGACTTTGAATTTAATGTATGATATGTGACCATAGTTTGTCCCTATATGGAAGGGAAAGAGTGTCATATCTTTAATTCAATACCCACTTCTCAGTCCTACAGAAGAGCGAAAATATGTATCAAATATACATACCTGTGTACATCATAAAGGTACGATTGTACGGGTAGGTGGAACACGAAATAATAGTATGGATGAGTCATGACAGTTAGACAGCACAAAACAGTAAAAAACCCTTATCATTGTTTCGTGACGGAAGGAAACCCTCATACCCATTTTCTCTCTGAAGGGAATTCACAGAAAACCCCCACATCTTGGAATCATTAGGATAGACAGTAAGTCCTCAGGGTCCTAGACCGCTTGCTTCCCTCGGGATTTTTCAACAGTAAGTAGGTGGGTTTGAGTAGGACTAGGTAGGTGGGTTTGTTCGTAGGACTTTTCATTCTTACACAGAACTGTCATTATTAGGTCAAATTTCGGTCCTTTACAACAGGATCTTCCATTTTCGAAGAAAAAAAATTGAGAATTCTAGAGGTACCTTTGAAAAGTTAGAGAATTCTCGAAGTTCCTTTGTATTAGGTACGGATTAAAAAAGGTCATTATTGTTTTAATTATTTGAGATGAGTCATCAATGTCATGATTCATCATTCATCGCCGTTTTTATTTCATACCAAGGAAATAACTGCTACGTCAGACTCTTGGGGTGTTGTGATAATGATAAGAAACACAATACTTTTCTTTCAGATACCTGGGTCACGAGGACACTAGAAAGTAACCCGTTGAAATATTTGCAATCGATTAACACATTACATTTTGAAGCTCTGGACCCTTATTTGGTACAATACGTATTTACGGGTTAGAAACTTCTGAATCTAGGTACATACCTTTATCCACACACCTAGATAGCAATTTTTTTTTCAAACACCCATTCTGTTAGTATGGAAGCCACATTATGTTGAGGTTGATTAAATATTCATCACTCTATGTAATGTGAGGTTTTATAATTATTTAGGCCCATTTATCATCCGGAACTATTTTAATGACACACTTCATTAGGGAGGAGGATTCAGGTAATTCATCATACCCTAATATTCAATGATTATGCTTCTGCCATTTTGGTTTTATGCACCTAGATGCAGTGTGGATGCTGGACATCTGAAATTTTACACTAATTGTTACCTAGAACATCGTACCCAAAAAGCCCACACCGAGGCTTAGGTGTAGCGGCAAACAGCCCTAAAGAATGGGTTGAGCTTATACGAATTTACCTAGTATTATCATAATTATGTGGTCAGTGGTCACTGTGTAACCTTCCGAGTATACTTTCAATTTGCAATAAGTTTCAAATGAAAGTACCTGAGTCACTGTGTAACCTTCCGAGTATACTTTCAATTTGCAATAAGTTTCAAATGAAAGTACCTGCGAGTATATTACGTGGTAAAAGTAATATGGGTCATATGATATTTCAAATAATTATTTTACATATACCTAGTTACCATATATGTATTTCTGTTCATGTGTACCATATACATATTAAAGTTACCTGCGTAGATTTTAGATGTTACCTTCAAATTTAAAGTTGGAGAACCTTCTCTTTTCTCAGAAATTAGAACGGGATCATTGTTACCTAGAACATCGTACCCAAAAAGCCCCCTTCGAGGCTTAGGTGTAGCGGCAAACAGCCCTAAAGAATGGGTTGAGCTTATACGAATCTACCTTGTATTATCATAATTATGTGGTCAGTGGTCACTGTGTAACCTTCCGAGTATACTTTCAATTTGCAATAAGTTTCAAATGAAAGTACCTGCGAGTATATTAGGTGGTAAAAGTAATATGGGTCATATGATATTTCAAATAATTATTTTACATATACCTAGTTACCATATATGTATTTCTGTTCATGTGTATGTGGTAAAAGTAATATGGGTCATATGATATTTCAAATAATTATTTTACATATACCTAGTTACCATACATATGTATTTCTGTTCATGTGTACCATATACATAATTATTAAAGTTACCTACGTAGATTTTAGATGTTACCTTCAAATTTAAAGTTGGAGAACCTTCTCTTTTCTCAGAAATTAGAACGGGATCAAGTTTCATTTGTCTCAAGTCTCCTTCATCTCTGGAGACACAAGGAAAATGTCAGAGAAAAGTCTCCTTGGAAATGTATTTCTGCTGGCGTACAAAAAGTTGAACATTTTTGACGGGTTGCACTTAGAAAGCTACGTACCTAGAAGGGAAGGTTTATGATGGGAAGAAAATCATGCATGATTGTGGAGATCGAATAGGAAATAGTTTGACATTTGGGTAATACCTACCATCTTTTGGATTGTGATATTACTTTGTAGGTTGTATGACGAGATGCGAAGAAGATTTTTCATTACCTATTTCTCCCTTCAATTTTCTAATTGAAATGGTCTACTTAATTATGTAAACCAACTTCATACAAGTAAACCAACCTCAGTAGTGTGTTGGTTAACGCTCCGGACTTCCTATCTCACGGTTGGTTTTTCGAGTGATAAAATTTCAGTGTTTTAGTACTTTCAGTTAGGTACGTAATATAATCCATGTTGAACACAATGAATTCCTTTTTATTTCAGACACGTAAGCTCTACCCCACCGAATTTTATGGCAATTGTATTTATTCCCATATCCCCCCTCTTCTCAGACAGTCTCATTTACGAAATTTCGCTTCGGTGGTGTAGTAATTCCATTCCAGCCGAGACATGGAATTTTATTCTGATTAAATAATTATTTTGAAAATTGGACCACAATAGAGCTCTGAAAGGTTTGGTGTCCTTTCCTTCTCTCTCCTTTTCCCTCTCTATGTCCCTCTCTCTGCCTTTCCTTCTCTATGCTCCTTTCTTTCTCCCTTTCCTTCCCTCAGCCCTCTCTTTCTTTCTTCTTTTCCTTCGTTGTCCTTCTATTTCTCTCCCTTTCCACCTCTTCTTTCTTCGTTTCTCTTTCCGTGTCCTTTGTCCTCTTCAAAGCCCTGAGTCGGACCAAGGTGTGATGTTCAAAGTACTCTTTGTACTTACGAGTATGGGTCAAGTCGCTCGCGTGGTAAACAGGAGGGTGCGAGTTCCATTCCAGCCGAGACATGGAATTTTATTCTGATTAAATAATTATTTTGAAAATTGGACCACAATAGAGCTCTGAAAGGTTTGGTGGCAGACAACGCCTCCAGTGTTAACCTCGCTCTGCTACCTTCCACTCAAAAAATTATATTTATATTAATATCAATTCACAGAAAACGCCTCTGACCTCTTTTCATTCTAGGAAGTATAATATTCTAAGGAAGAAAATGAAGAGCTTTGCATAGTGTTAACCTTGCTCTGCTACCTTCCACTCAAAAAATTATATTTATTAATATCAATTCACAGAAAACGCCTCTGACCTCTTTTCATTCTAGGAAGTATAATATTCTAAGGAAGAAAATGAAGAGCTTTGCAGAATGCTACAAACGTACTCCAGACCTGTCATCTTTATTACGTCTGTCACCTGCAGGTTCCATCCTTTATCTTTATTATTACCATTGCTGTTATTTCAATGAGCTATTTTGGTGCAGTGCCAGTTTACTTTAAGGTAGATAAAATGCATAGGTACTATATTAGACTGTTTAAAGCATAAGAATATTGAAAATCCTTTTGGGAACGTTCTAGTTTTCAAGTCAGGTAGCTAATAATTATTGGAAAAACTGTCCAAGTGCCCTTGTATCTAGGAGCCAAAAGAGATAGGTTGAAATTTTTGCAAAAATATTGAACACAAAAGGAAATTTGATCTTTACGTAGATAAAATTACTACTATGTATTATTAGATTTATACAAACAAAGAATTTTTTGCAATAGAAAACATGTTTACAGAGTACCTACCTACCTATGTTTTTAAATAATCCCTTGTTATTATTATTACTATTATCAAATAACCCTTTGTTACTACTATTTTTAATTAACACTTTTTTCCCTTTTCTAAATAAATAGCTACTGTAGGAAACGGTTTCCCTCGCCCTTAACATTATTATTTATTCTTGCTGAAAATCCGAAATCATTTGCCAGGAACAGCACTTCATTAGGAATGACAGCAGTTCTAGGCAGGGAAATGATGATACCTACTGTTGTAGCATTTCAGTTTAATTTTACGCTTGACAGTCAGTTTAGTCGTGTGCTTTCCTCTCTATCTTTCTCTTTTTCCCATGTATGTTGTAGCATTTCAGTTTAATTTTACGCTTGACAGTCAGTTTAGTCGTGTGCTTTCCTCTCTATCTTTCTCTTTTTCCCATGTACTCTACCCGTGTTTTCTCATTTTCCGAGAGAAAAATATTCATTTTCCCCCTGAACGTAGCCTAGAAACGTAGGAGGTAAAAATGTATTTCCATCTCGAGCGAAGGACCATCATAATGGCCTCTTCGTATCATCCTGACATAAATGTGGATTATCTGCTTTTATACCCTGGGGACGAGGGTTCGTATCCGGAGGGATTGGAGAATAAAAAGGTCATGTTAAAGTTTATTCCCTCCTTTTTCCCTTCCTCTTTGATTCTTTCGCTTTCTCTATCTTCTTATCCCTCTCTCCACTTTCTTTTTTCTTAGCTGTAATTCAACTGTATCTTTTAAAATAGTCTGTAACACGGTCCAATGTACAAAGTACAAAGCAAATAAAGTCATTCACTAAGATCAAAGCTAAATGAGTGTCCAACTTCAATAAACACCCTGTATGTTTCCACTCTCGACCAAAAGAGAGAAAAACGGGGAGAGATTTTTTTTAACAACGTATAACATTTTTATCTGAACCTGCCATGAGAAAGCGGACACTTTTTTGTACGAAAAAAAGTCATGTTGCATTGTTATCGCAGTGAATAAATAATAGATGGGATTTTGTCTCAGCTTAACCTGTTTTTGAGATAATTACCTATAGAAAACAATATTGATAAAATCAGCTCTTTCCAGACCATTGAATGTAAAACTAAGAAAAATATACTGTTAATACGAACTGCGATAAAGATAAAGTTCCTACATATATGAAGAACGATAGATGTAGAAAGATGGTTAATCATTTTTTCTATACTCCACCTTCTGTTCTCTAGCTCACACTAATCTCCATCCCTCTTTCTCCACTTGAACATTATCCTCTTCAATATTTCAACCCTTTGACTATGGACGTTTCGTCCAGTTTTTATTTCACACTACAGTAGGTTCTACTTCCTCTCTCCTTCTTCCTATCTCTTTCACTCTCTTTCCCCTCGTATTTCAGCTGTTTCTCTTCTCCATATCTCCCTTCACATTTCGTTTCATTGTGCTTCACAATATTGTTTCAATCAATTTTTCTCATCTTCCTCTCGCCTTGGTTACATTAATATTATTGTATCTTGTGCGTTTCAGCTGCATTGAATCCAGTTTGCCAGTGTTCATAGAATGGCCGTCTAGTTCCGAAGAGGTGCCTTGACTTCGTTCAAATGTCCTAGGATTGTTCATTAATCATTGGAAAGAAACTCTCTCCAGAGAGGTCTCGATATAATCCACTATGTATCCTCACAACCACAGTTCCCCAATATTCCCAAATGAACCGCAGTCTTCCAATATCCCTCAACACCCCCATCTCTGCCTCTACATTACCGCATTGCCTCAGCAATATCCTCTTTAATGGTGGTGACTACAGGCTTTATCTACACTAATCCGGGGATCTCCTCTCAGAAATAGAAATACTTGGAGGATTATCCCGGCAAAATATTATTGAAAATAAATCATCCATCATTCTAGGAAGAGTTTTGGCCTTGTTTTCTGTGTATTATTAATGTTTTTTTAAGGGATGACTGTGAAGTGTGGGTATCACTAGAGCAGCTTTGGGATTTATGGCCTGCGAAATCTGTAGGCCTTGAAAATGACTGCAGTGTTCCTAATATTACACGTAGTTATAATGAAATAGTTTCATATCTACGTCTAGGTTTTGTTTAATGTATGAAGGGAATGGCCGGTAATGCCGGTATGATCATTTTTGTAATATGCTCTTGGAAAAGCACAATTAAATTTTAAACAACGGTATGGGATAACTGCAAGCTTGTATATTGAATCCAGTTTGCCAGTGTTCTTAGAATGGCCGTCTAGTTCCGAAGAGGTGCCTTGACTTCGTTCAAATGTCCTAGGATTGTTCATTAATCATTGGAAAGAAACTCTCTCGAGAGAGGTCTCGATATAATCCACTATGTATCCTCACAACCACAGTTCCCCAATATTCCCAAATGAACCGCAGTCTTCCAATATCCCTCAACACCCCCATCTCTGCCTCTACATTACCGCATTGCCTCAGCAATATCCTCTTTAATGGTGGTGACTACAGGCTTTATCTACACTAATCCGGGGATCTCCTCCCAGAAATAGAAATACTTGGAGGATTATCCCGGCAAAATATTATTGAAAATAAATCATCCATCATTCTAGGAAGAGGTTTGGCCTTGTTTTCTGTGTATTATTAATGTTTTTTTGAGGGATAACTGTGGAGTGTGGGTATCACTAGAGCAGCTTTGGGATTTATAGCCTGCGAAATCTGTAGCCCTTGAAAATGACTGCAGTGTTCCTAATATTACACGTAGGTATAATTAAATAGTTTTATATCTACGTCTAGGTTTTGTTTAATGTATAAAGGGAATGGCCGCTAATGCCGGTATGATCATTTTTGTAATATGCTCTTGGAAAAGCACAATTAAATTTTAAACAACGGTATGGGATAACTGCAAGCTTGTACCCTTTATGTATTTATTCTTATAAGAATGGAGAAAATCCCTGTTTCCCCTTAGCCTACTCTCTCCCTCCCTTTCTCTCCATGATCCCATGATTTTCTACCGTTTTTTTTTTCCTTTCATTTCCAACATTTTCCCCTCAATTGCACTGTTGTGTGTGAGTGCTTTCCCATTTTGTTTTATTATTTTTATTTGGAATCCTCGTATATGTGTAGTAATGTAGTATTGTCGGTGGTTTTAATATATTAAATTTTTGTCATTTCTTTGTCGTTCAAGGGAAACCTTTTTCTCTATTTTTCCCCATTTCCCCCCCTGAGTTTTATTTCAGATTTAAAATATTGCTTCTTTCTCTTTTATTTTCGTTCTTGTATTCCTCCTTATCTCTTATTTCTCGTTTTACTTTCTTGGGCCTTATCCGCTTTGTTGGGAATTGTTTCGTCCTTTTACACTCTCCTCACTGCCTATTTGAAGGTAGCTTAACTTTTGACTACATGAAGGCCTTTTTGCCAGGGCCTTAATGCTATTGTCTTCGTTTTGTTATTGTTATTTTTATGCTTTTCAAACATGGGTATTTCATAATTTAATTTTTTCTACACTTACTTACATATGTGTGTACTTGAAATGATAACTTGGTAACCAATAATGTCCAACATATTTCTATACATTAGCTTGAAGGGTAGATACAGCACAAGTCACTTGGTAATTTTTTCTACACTTACTTACATATGTATGTACTTGAAATGATAACTTGGTAACCAATAATGTCCAACATATTTCTATACATTAGCTTGAAGGGTAGATACAGCATAAGTCACTTGAATACATTTGCATATTGATACAATCTGACCTAATTTATCACTCTTGGATAGCTTGTTCAGTCAAATGTTAAACTCCCACATGCAGACAATATGGGCAATGTCTGGCACAAGTATTGACTGGTAACGATTGTACTTTTGCAAATTACATTCTGTTATCTCAAATCTAAATGGTCCCCAATAGACAATATTTTTCCTCATGACCTAGAGTCCTATTCATCCTTATCAGCTAGACTAGTTCCTATCTCTTTCACTCTCTTTCCCCTCGTATTTCAGCTGTTTCTCTTCTCCATATCTCCCTTCACATTTCGTTTCATTGTGATGATTCTCATGAAAAATATAACTGTCCAAATGTATTTTTTTCGTAAAGATCGTCAAAAATAATAAATA